>NC_064250.1:55829943-56129943 GCF_003254725.2 Canis lupus dingo
TTTATTTTCTAAATCAAGATGAAAGATTTATAGTCACATATTAAATTATACTCAGCAATCATCACTTATATTAAGTGATTTATATTAAGTGATTTATGGCCATTTATATTAAATACTGTCATAGACAGTTGAATAAAGTAAGAAAGAAATGAGGACAGCCTGGATGGCTCAGTGGTTTAGTACCACCTTCAGTCCAGGGTGTGATCCTAGAGACCCAGGATTGAGTCCCATGTCAGGCTCCCTGCATGGGGTCTGCTTCTCCCTCTGCCTTGTGTCTCTGCCTCTATCTTTCTGTGTCTCTCTTGAATAAATAAAAAAATTTAAAAAAAAGGAAATAAAATAAAATTATTAGTAAAAGACAAAAAAAAGATTTTTTTTTTAGTTAACATCATTATACATAAAGACAGTCCAAAAAAATCTAAAAGGAAATAATTATATTACAAAATTGCTTACCAGTATTTCTGAATATAAAGTCAATTATATTTTCATACATTAAACAAAACAAAATCAAAAGAAAAATGCATTCAACATTTAATAACATAGTCTCAGGGAGCTTGGCCGGCTCCTTCAGCAGAGCATACAACCCTTGACCTCAGAGTTGTAAGTTCAAGGCTCATGTGTAGAGATTACTTTAAAATAAAATCTTTAAAATAATAATGATAATAATAATAATATAATAATAATAATAATAATAATAAATAATAATAATAATATAGTCTCTGTTCTTCCGCACACAAAATATAAACATAAAACAAGAGTCTACCTTATTTACTTAATGGTTAGCAAATTTTATGTTAAAAAATGTTTCTCATGCAAATTTTTTAACTTCATGATTATTTTTTCTGTACTTTAAAATGGTATGTTAGCTAATTAATGCTTAGGGATCCTGTCTAATAATGGAGATTTTTATATTGTTTTCCTGTTAATATATAGCTAATAATTGAGGGATAGAAATATATTTGGTCAACTAGGAGACATGCATATTTCAAGGAGATCAAAGAGTTAAAAATGGAATCCAGGGTACTTTCTCTGTGTAAAAGACTAATTTAGAAACATTAACGTACAAGAGAGACTAAGTAGTAGGTAGAGTGGTAATAAAAGTGAAATTCAAAGTATAGAACAACCAGTGCAGCATTTCAAGTAAGTGGGTTGGCCATATTGATGCTCAATTTCAGTCCTAAATTCATGAATATCTACATTTCAATAGTCTAATGATTATTAACCATTTGATATTCATAGATTAAAAAATATGGTGTGAAGGGTCAAATCACTATTTGCACCTCTGTTCTACTACATGTTCTTTAAACAATGGGGATGAGTGAAGTAAGCCAATTGGAGAAGGATAATCATCACATGGTTTTTACATATGGGAAATATAAAAAGTAGTGAAAGGGATCATAGGGGAAAGGAGAGAACATGAGTGGAAAAAATCAGAGAGGGTGACAAAACATAAGAGACTCCTAACTCTGGGAAACAAACAGGGGGTAGTGGAAGGGGAGGTGGGCAGGGGAATGGGGTGACTGGATGGTGGGCACTGAGGGGGGCACTTGATGGGATGAGTCCTGGGTGTTATACTATATGTTGGAAAATCGAACTCCAATAAAAAAATATACAAAAAACCCCCCAATGGAGATGATAATGGTGATGATGATGATGAGGAGGAGGATAGGATGGTTACTATGTCAACACTTAGGCATGGAAATAGCAGTTCTAAGTATGTTGTGTGCAAATACAATTTTCCAATTTACAAATGTAGGCAACTACACTTATGAAGTTAAGTGACTTCCTCAAGGTAACATAGCCAAAATGTTAAAAAAAAAAAAGCCAGAATTTACCCAGACAGGTTAATTCTAGAGCCTCCTCCATTATCAGTGATAACACTGACTGTATTTTAAACATCAAGATTTCCTATGTTCTCTGTTGAGAAAAATGATTGTAAATACTTACCTCAAAATGTTATGATAGTTAAATTAAATTTGATGAGGTGATGTATATGAATTCCTATCAGAGTAGTTAGAACCTAGATGATACTCAACAAATACTAATTTGTATTCCTCTTTTATCTCCAAACCTAGTTTTATGTCACAGAATGAACAAATAACTTTCAAAATAGATTTTCCTGTTTTTGAATTTTGAAAATAAAATTTAAATCTACATAAAAAAACTTTTATAAATATTTTATTCATTTATTCGAGAGAGAGAGAGAGACAGAGAGAGAGAGAGAGAGAGATAGGCACAGACACAGGCAGAGGGAGGAGCAGGCTCCATTCCATGCAGGGAGCCTGACGTGGGACTTGATCCCAGGGCCCCAGGACCAAGGTGGCGCGAAATCACTGAGCCACCTGGGCTGTCCAAAATATACATAAAAATTTTTATGAAACATAAGAAACTGTCTTATAAATAATGGTCATTTACAAAAAATGTACGACTAAAAATAAAAGCTTCAATTTCATTTTTAATTCATTTGTTAACACCTATTTTGAGTTTCTCACAATTGCATACCTGGTTGTCACTGGAGACGTCTTTTTATGTTCCCTTAGATTCAGCACTCAGGTATTCTAGGAACCATATTGACTTTTTTACTTGTTTATTTTCAAAATTATGTGTGTCCAGAGTTAAAAAAGAGACAACTGAAAAAGAGATTATTAAACTCCCACTTTAATAGTCACTGAACAAGTAGTAACTAGAGATGTTACTGGTATTGGATTATGAAGCTGAGCACATAACAAAGCCAAATAAAGTGAAAATGTATCTCTAAAGTAAATTTGGCAAAAACAAAACAAAACAAAAAAATCTTTTTTTTTTTTGAGTTTGGGTAAATAAATGAGCCTCTCTTCTTGAGATCAAACCTCCAGCTTTAAGTGATAACATGAAGAAAGTTCAGCATTGCCATCCCCTTCCTGAAGCTTCTCTTTTTCATAATGCATCATAAATACACTTGAGATTGCATGCCTGTGAAGAGCCCTTTGAATCTTCTTGTCTCATTTGTGGAGTGAAGAAGTTTTTCCTCATGGGCTGAGGGGACCTCGTGTAGAACTCCTAACCCAGAACCTGGCCTACTATAGATGCTTAAAAATTGCAGTTATTTTAATTTCACTTAAAATCCATTTAAAGCACTATATATTTCATTCTACCCATATGCATCCAAATTTTCAGATACACTTGAACGGAAAAAATCCATTATTTACACCCCTGGATAATTCTATATTTGCAACTGATTTTAAGGGTAATGAGAACCTTGCATGTCTTGAAAATAAATGGTCTTCTCTACTAAGGCTCTGTGCACAAAAGGCATGGGATAATAGTGCCAATGATCATATATTAGTTCGCTTTTGTGAATTCACAACCCTCGCATTGTCCTCTGTTTACCTCACAACCATGTTTAAACTTAGTTCTTGCAATTGGAAATAACTGGAACGGTAGGGAGGAGAGGGTAGATAAATGCACATATATAAGCAGAGTGAAAAATGGTCATAAGCAGTAAAAAAAAAATAATGCTTATCACTAATGGAACATAAAAATGTCATTCCCTGGGAGGCAACTTAGCTGCTAAAATTGCTCTGGGGAGGTAGAAGCCATGGCAATTTCCTAGCTCCAGGGTGGTCCACATCTCTATGGTTGAAATAATACATTGCAAATGACTGATTATGAAATCAAAAAGAAATAACTTATGTAGCACTTAATATTCCTCTTCAGAGGGATAAATTGATCAATCATAAAAGAATATATATATATATAAACATATATATATAAACTTCTGTGAAAGTGGCACATGGGTTTCAATGTGAATTATATATATTCTTGCTAACTTTGAACTTCCTTCCTGTTTAGAAAGATATAAAGACATGAAGATATTGAGAAAGATATAATCACTTCTACTAAAAAAAGAAGTAAATTTTATGTTTTAGATTCAGTCTAATCTTCCGCTATAAACTTTGATTATTTTTTTACCCTCTTCTGTCCCAAGTGAAAACCAACTCATGCCCTGGGAAAAATATGTGTATTATTTCTTTAGTATTCATTGCAGAGTATTTAAATAACATCATCTTACATCTCATTAATTTCTACTGATTTCTGGTCCAGATGTTTGTTAAATTTTGCCTGTTTCTTGCCAGGCAAATAAGCTTTTTACATTGGTTTTGAATTCTCAGGTGGATCCATATCTGGGAATATTAATGTAGATCAACAACGAGGAAATAAGCCTATCCAAAAAAGATGTATTCCACTCACAATTGTTGCAATCTATTTCACTCTGGGAGACAGGATTGGGCCAGTAACTAAAAACAATCCTGATTTTTTTTTTCCTGGGGGGAGTTAGAGATTTAAGTAACAAAAAGTGAAGCTACTGATGGTAGAGATGTCCTTCCCTGTTACCATTCTCTGCATGTAGTGTTGTTTCAGCTGAGGACCTCAGACAATAAGAGTGGCAGATTAAGTTGACATATTTTAAATAATAAGAAAGTATTTGTCTACAAAGATTCCATCTATTACTCTAATAAAATAGTTGAAGTTTCCTACAGTATTATATCAAGGGCTTTTTTTCTTAATAAATTTGGGAGGACAGAAATTGGTATTTCAAATGGATAAATTAGGCATTTTTTTTAAAGATTTTATTTATTTATTCATGAGAGACACACAGAGAGAGAGAGAGAGGTAGAGACAGAAGCAGACTCCTGCAGGGAGCCTGACATGGGACTCTATCTGGGGTCTCCAGGATCAGGCCCTGGGCTGAAGGCGGCGCTAAATCACTGAGCCACCCGGGGTGCCCATGTTTTTTGTTTAAAATTTAAAAGAATAATTATTTTTGGAGGAAAGACAAACTACTTTTATTGGCTTGCTCATCCCCAGTTGACTCCAACTCTAGTTCAATGCCAGCTCAACTCTTGTTGAGCTCATCTTTTAATACAATGTAGGTTATGAGTTCAGAGAAAATTCTACACAATTGGAAATAAATTCAACCAACACTTAGTCCTATCAGAGAAAGTGACTAAATTATAATCTCCAATATGTATGTTCAAGTGTGTATTTGCTTTCAATCAGTTTGGCTTGAGCTAGAATAAAGGAATCTTGCAGTAGAGTCCAAGAGGTTTGCCAGGTGGGTGGGTTTTGAATGACCTTGTTAACAAATATTCATGTTTATTTTTTTATTTTTATTATTTTTTGTTTTTTTATTTTTTATTGGTGTTCAATTTACTAACATACAGAATAACCCCCAGTGCCCGTCACCCATTCACTCCCACCCCCCGCCCTCCTCCCCTTCCAACACCCCTAGTTCGTTTCCCAGAGTTAGCAGTCTTTACGTTCTGTCTCCCTTTCTGATATTTCCCACACATTTCTTCCCCCTTCCCTTATATTCCCTTTCACTATTATTTATATTCCCCAAATGAATGAGAACATATAATGTTTGTCCTTCTCCGACTGACTTACTTCACTCAGCATAATACCCTCCAGTTCCATCCACGTTGAAGCAAATGGTGGGTATTTGTCATTTCTAATAGCTGAGTAATATTCCATTGTATACATAAACCACATCTTCTTTATCCACAGTATAGAGAAAGGAATTTACTTTTGATCTCCTACTTAGTAGAAAAATTTTTTAAAAAAAGGTTTTGAAAAACACATATACTCTGCAAATCAAGTATCATCCAAAATACACGGTCTTTTTGAAACTGTCAAAAAAGTCTTTTATTATTCTCAAATTTCCATGTTTTTGTTTCACTTGTTTTTTATTAGCAAGACATCTCAGCTTTAACAATGTATCTCTATGAGAGAATCCAAAAATCCATTTACAATGGAAGAATGTATGAAAACAAGAGGCATATTATTCTGCTCAGGTAAGTGACTACATGATACATCATCAATAATAGCTGTTTTTTTTATTTCCAGCTCAAACATATTGTCAGCTGAGACTCTATGATCTGTTCTGAAATTTAGCAACGACACAGACTTCTTATCCTTGTGAGCAAATCACAAAAGCAAAAATATAATAAAACCAAACACCTGCCCATGGTAAATTGTTGTTAAATAATGACTGTAACAACACATTATTCTTGTTAGTGCACTTGTATTTACTAGTTAACAATACACAGAAGGGATTTTCAAGGTTGTTTCTGAAATTTGTGCAAAGAATGCTGGAACCTTGAGAGAATCAGCTCCAAGGGAAGTCCCGGAAATGTCAGCATACTGGTTTTCTTTACCATTCTTTTCTGTCAGATTAATCACATGCTACAGAGACCTTTAAATTTTGTTTTTATCCTGTGACACTGGGATTGACTAATACAAAAAGTGGGGAGTCTATATAATGCAAACACACACTTCTCTGATTCGAAGTATTAAAATGTTAAGTACAAACATATGACGTTGGTAGTCTCCCCAATTACCTTTCTCCTTTGTACTGTCATATTGTCAGAAATAAAATTGCTGTAGCTGTGACTACAAGAACTTAAAGAAATGCCTTCCCAGAGTTATAATTCGATATCTATTTTCTATTAGTATACTTAATGTAAAAATGATCCAATTGAAGGCCTGTCTTGATTTACCTGCATTTTCCAATATATCATTCATTTCTCAAGGACAAAAGTAATTAATATAGGTTGAAATACTTTCAGTAAATTATAAAACATTTATAATAGTTGAATTTTATTATAGTATTACTTATGTTACTTAGCAGTACTTATAAGTATTCAAAGATAAGCATTATTTAAAACTTATGAGTATTACTTATATAAGTTATATATATGCATTATTAATATTAAGAAATACTTATGAACATTCGCAAGCTATAATTCATAGTAGTAACATGAAATATTTGCACATGAGTGTCTGATACTTGCCATCATCAAAGTACCATTCAACAGAATATGCTCCTTTTATCACTCCATTTGAGAGTAAAATGTGTTTCCTAATTTGTGTGTGGCTTAACCAAAATTACTGAAATATTTGTCTTTCTGCTTCCTTCACATGGCCTGGATTTGCTTTGAATATCATGTTATTTTTAGGTAAAAGCCAATTCTTAGTTGCAGTTTTTTGAAACAAGAGTCTGCAGATGTATATAATAATTATATATTTATCAATGCACATACATTAAAAAAGAGTCACATCAATTTTAGTGGCTCTCCTGAGGAACAGAGCAATATATGTAGTGGAGCTCAGTTCAGCTGAACAAACACTCAGATGATGCTTCCTTTGCATTTTTCCCTCTGCTAGGGATTATTGAGTCCATGGTCCTTATTTGGAGGAGTCGAGTGTAGTAAAGAAGGCATACAGGGCATTTAAGAACTTTGCTAGATGTATGCACAGGATATTATTAGAACATGGATGAGGATCACTTGAACCTGGGCTGGTTGAAGAAGTAGGAGACAAATGAGTTGAATCTTGAACTGTATTAACTACATGAAGACTATGGATGGATGAGTGTTACTGATAGAAGAAACACCACAGCTAACATAAGATTTATGAGTACAGATATATGAAATCAGAGCTATTTTCTATTAATGTGCCATAAGGATAGGTAAGAGAAGTAGCAGACTGTGAGTGTGGCAAAATGAATATTGTTTTTGCCCTTTGTATAATATAAAATATAATAAATGACCATACTGCATAAAGTAGAAATGGAACAAAAAATATGGTTGATGCAGGCAAAAACTGAATACAGAGACCTTTTAAAAAAAACACTTTGAGACATAATTGAATATAATAAAGTGTACATGTTTAAATTTTATAATTTTTTAAGGATTTTATTTATTTATTCATGAGAGACAGAGAGAGGGAGAGAGAGAGAGAGAGGGAGAGACTCAGGCAGAAGGAGAAGCAGGCTCTGCAGGTCTCTAGGATCACGCCCTGGGCCAAAGGCAGCGCTAAACTGCTGAGCCACCCGGGCTGCCCTAAATTCTACAATTTGATATGTTTCTACATGTGTTCCCCTCAAGCCATCACTGAAATCAAGATAACAAGCATTATCATCACTCAGAAGTTTTCATGAACCACAATGTAATCTCTTCCTTCCAACCACTCCTACCATCCCCTTCCCAAACCCAGGCAATCACTAATCTGCTTTTAGTCTCTATAGGTTCATTTGCATTTTCCAGAGTTTCAATAAATGGAATTATACAGTATGTACCCTTGTGTTTTATGGTTGCCTTCACTCAGTATAATTATCATAACATACTTCAATCATAATTTGTTTATGCTTTCACTTTTTGATGATTATTTTCAGTTTGAGGCTATTATAAATTAAGCTGCAATGTACAAGTCTTTGAACAGATGTATACTATGGATATATGCTGTCATTTTGCTGTGTAGACACCTAGGAGTGGAATGAATAAAGTGGTAAATATGTGTTTACCTTTTAAAAACTGTCTCTTTGATTTTATTATTATTTTTGTCTCTATTAAGCTTTTAATTGATCGCCTATTATCCCCTACTGGTCACTGGATACCACTTTCTTCAGGAATTTATTCAGCTGTTGGTATAAATGACACACAGGCACCAAGTGATATGAAAAACATTCTATTCCTTACATAGTAAGGTTTCTCCAAGAATAAAGGACTCAATAAATGTTTATTAGAAAGAAATAAATGAATCTATGTTCCATTTAAACTTCAAATTATGCCTGAATAGTTCTGTTGATTAGAATATATTGCAAATAGGACAACTTAATATCTAGAAGGCACAGGAAACTTTTCTATGAAATTATCTTCACTCAAACTAGCCATTTATTAAATGCTGATCCTTCCTAGGGACTGAGTCCTCAGATGCTACAAAAGCTGGAAAGGATAATTTCTGTCCTATTGATGGCAGATCAGGAACTCCAAGTTAAGTTTTATCATCCACAGTCATGTAAAAACACGTTATGTGTAATACTGCAGCCAACCAAGATTTATGTTTAAGAAAGTGTTTATTTTAAATAATTTTATTACCTTTTTGTCTAGTTATCATAAAAAAAGAAAAAAAAGAGTAACATTTAGGATGATAATAAGGGGTAGTACCACCTGTCTATATTTTTTTGTTGTTGACACTTTCATGACTTTGTAAAAACATCCTGAAAGCAGTCAACAGATGCCAACTCTGTTTGTAAAGCGGCTAGCTAGGAATCATCTTTCACATAAGAAAGAAAGAAAAAAAAAAAAAGTATACTGAGTTTGGATGGACTGAAAGAAGGGACATTTTCTTGAGAGCAAAGTGCCACCATTAAAAGTCATTTCCTAGCAGCCACAATGCCCAACCTGCAACGAAAATTTATATATCACATTACTCTCATTACATACTCAATGATAAATTTATTGTTATTTCAAATTGAAAAATATGTTATTTTCAGCTAAAACCACTTTTCATTAAATTCATATTTTGCCAATACTCATTCTTCTTCTTCCTGTTTTTCCCCATATTTGGATAAGCTTATATAAGCTAAATCTTGTAAAATGTTATTTTCTGCACAAGGCAGTCTCCTTGAAAAATGCCCTTCTCAACAAAAATCATTTGCTATTGACAAAAGTATTCACTTTTATGTTTTTTATTTTTTATTACTTGTATTTGATACCACCACTTAAAATATAAAGCCTAATTTCGACATAGAATTATTTTTGTTTAACTACTCTTATTTTTTCAACTGTGGTTCCCATCCAGTTCACCTCAAGAAAGAGGTAACATTAAGTCTGGCCCACAACAAAATTCTAACAACCTGTTGACTGCCAGCTCTCACTTCAATTTTTCTGTAAATTTAATGCATTCGAAATATGTTTATTTTATTTATTTATTTATTTATTTATTTATTTATTTATTTATTTATTTTTAAAGATTTTATTTATTTATTCATGAAAGACACAGAGAGAGAGAGAGGCAGAGACACAGGCAGAGGGAGAAGCAGGCTCCATGCAGGGAGCCCGACGCGGGACTCAATCCCAGGTTCCAGGATCATGCCCTGGGCCGAATGCAAGCGCTTAAACCACTGAGCCACCCAGTGGTTTTTTCCCTAACATTTCCTAAAGATGTTTATTTTAATAGGCACTATTTTGTTTTCCACTTTCTAATCCAAAATATCAAGATATACTTCTCTTCATTTATTTGCTTTCTTTTTCCCCAAATGCAAGATCAGCTCAGCCGAAGAAAAATAGGTGTTTGAAATACAAGATATTGTTAAGTATTATTTAAATTGATAACTATACCATTTTGTTGAAACTTTCAGAGTAATATGATATTTGAAAAGCTAACTGTTTTGTCTTAGAATAGTTAATAGTCATACAATAGGCTGTAAGATTTTTAAAAGACCCAAGTTCTAAGGATCATCTTGGTGTTTGGAATACAGTCATTGTTTGAAATTGATAGCTAGGCCTTTGGCTCTTGGTTGCTTCTTTCGTGTTTATTCCAAAAGGTACTAGCTGGTTTTAACTAGGCTTTAAACTCTAATAAAAATTATGGAAGTATATTTTGTAACTTATTTCCTAATCTCAAATAAAAACAAAACCAAACAATAATAACACAGCTCAAACATTTTTCTCAGTGGAAACCCTTTCATATTTTTTAAACGCTTACAAATTTACAGATGAATGAAGTAATCCAAAAATGATGTGAGAAAATAAACTGGCAAAAGAAATGAAAATAAAAAATAATCTCTAGGAATAAATAAGATTGTACAGATTGAGTATAATTAATTCATCTACAAGGTGTAGAGATTGAAATAATCAATGAGTTCATTAACTTGAGACTAAGTGACATATTTATTCTAGGATGGACTTGTTCACTCATTTTTGCTAATCCCTAATCTTGGGTTGCAGAGGCAATCCTGTGATTGAATCCAGTATATATTATTAAACTAAGAAAGAGATAGTGCTTATGAACTCAACTCTGTGGACACCTGGATATTTCAGTCTCTCCAATATATCTGTATAGTTTATCTTTCACTTTTCTTTCTTCTGCCATGATTCATTCTGTCCTATTTTTGTCCTCTCCTACATTAATTGAACAAAGAAGAATCAGTACATTTGTTTTGTTCCCATTTTTTGTGAGTGGGGGGAAGTGGTTAACAGTATGTCAAAGATAAATAGTTATGCCATTTTTCATTTAGTGGCATCTTGCATGCAGCTGTGGAATAATTGTCCCCATGCCAAATAGTCTGTTGAGTTATCATTTGAGAATGGGTTTATTAGCCAGCATATATTTAGTAACATAAATCTTGAAATTAGTAGCAAATCACATGGAGGCCTTTGGAAGCATTTAACTCAGAATGATAACACTCTATTTTACAAACCCTCATTTTGGAAATAGAGCAGTACACTTTCATAAATATCTTTCCAAATGATAAAAGTAGAATAGGAAATGTAGGTTCAGATTTATATAAATGCTTAGACTCAAAAGATTACAGGAGGAATTCAAAGAATTTATGTGTTCGAAATTTCAGATATTTAATAACATCATGACATTCAGCAATACTCTTTGTGAATGACAAAGTTAACCCTAAAGAACCTAAAAATAATGCAGATGATTTTTGATTTGGGATTCATCAATGGATAGTCAGCAAAGATCAATGATAAAATGATGATAGGTTACTAAATAATAATAATAATAATAATAATAATAATAATAACACATCTTGGGAAAACAGAATATTTAGAATCCTAACAACTCCTTTATTTTATTTCAAATACCACAATAAATTAGACTTATTTTTAGAAGGCAAGCACAGATCTATTAAAGATCACTGTATTATGAAAGAATGCCTGATGAAAATAGCCTTGTTTAAGTAGGTTAGACAAAATGAGACATAATATCAGAAATTTAGTTATTTCATTACATTACACATTCTATTTGCTTTTTAATAAATTTCAAAAGCAAAACAAATTGCAGCACTTTTGGAATTTTCAAAACCAGTTCTTCATTGAATGCACTTGACTGTCTTTGGATTTACTCAGGAAAACAGCAGTTGCTCTAGGTACTTTGGGTTTAAGGATTTCACCAGATTTGGAGGGAAGCTATCACCAAAGATTTCAACCTACAACACCAAAGGTGGTGGGAGCTGTTCTCTAGAGCTCCTACAGAAGCTCCGCTGATCCCCAAGAAGCTCTAGGAAGAGTCTTAGGCACCTGTATGCCTGAGTCTCAGGCATTCCTCAACAAACCACCTTGAACCTTACCTCTGTCATTTCCTTAACCCACTCAGTTTCTTACAATTGTCTCAGAATAATCACCTTTCCATCTCTTCCAACTTCCAAATGTTGCATGACTGCTTCTCAGTGTTAGAAAAAGGGGCTTGGGGGAATGTAGTTCCAGATACTCCTCTGGAAGAAGTGAGAAAGCCTTAGACTTACGAGGTGGAGGTGAAAGTGATGCTGTCACCAAGGACATGCCAGTGCACTGACCAAGTACATGAATTAGTCATTCACTACTCTCTGTAAAGACAAAAAAGAATATGTATGCATTCATTTGTGGATACAGTAGACAGCAGTTACAAATTAATTAATATATATCTACAATTTTTATTCATCATTCTAAAATCTTAAAACTGCAGAAAATTCAGTTTTTTTGTGATTTTTTTTTAACTCATTTGTTGGCAAACTTGACTGAGATGAACTTATGCTGAAAAATTCCTATCCCACACAGCAGAAACGTCAGCATATATTCTTTATGTATGACACTTAGATTGAATGTTCTTATTTTTGCTGGGGAAATGTCCAAGCATGTGGTTGTGGAGTTTTATACTATGCTACCTTTTGCAAATCAGAAAAAAAAAAAATCACTAAATCCTGAAACACACCAGGTCTGATTTCCAGAGTAGGATTATGGGCTAATATTTGATTGATTCTCCCTTCTGTTAGATTTTCCTCTACTGAAATGATATTTTCTTTTTTTTTTTTTTTAATTTTTTTTTAAATTTATTCATGATAGGCACACAGTGAGAGAGAGAGAGGCAGAGACACAGGCAGAGGGAGAAGCAGGCTCCATGCGCCGGGAACCCGACGTGGGATTCGATCCCGGATCTCCAGGATCGCGCCCTGGGCCAAAGGCAGGCGCCAAACCGCTGCGCCACCCAGGGATCCCTGAAATGATATTTTCTTTATCAGAATAATTTCTCCAATCATTGCCTCATTTGGTGGCACATTCTACTTTTATGCCTCTCTTAAATCTAAATACGTTGTCTCTTCTGGAATAAAAATAAAGTGTACCTAAATTGCATTTACATCTTATTATCTACTAGCATTTTGAGAATATTTGAAGAAAAAAATACTGAATGACAGTTTAACGGAACTTTGCCTGACAAAGTAATTGAATTTGTTGTTTAACCAGTGTATAGAGATTTAGTCTAATACTTCTGACCTTAGTGGATGTCATTATTATTTAGGATAAGTACAATTTCATGAACATAACCCTAAACAGTATGCCTTTCCTAAGAATTTATGAATATATTTCATGCATAGTGCTCACAGCTGCTAGTGTAGACATTTTCTTAATGCACAGAATTTAATTATTAAAGACTTTTGTATTTTCCTTTAATGTTCAAGCACAAAACACAGGATACAAAGAGATTTTTATTGTCTAATATAAAAGAGGCAAAATCTCTGATTTTAACTAAATTTTTAGTAATTTAATATGGAAAAGATGCATCATTCTTCATAAAATTTTTCTTGTTATTGTGCTCTGGCATTAATTATTGAACTGCATATGCAATTACAATTGACACACATCTGTCACTTTACCTGCCTTAGCCATGCTTTGAGATAATGGAACCAAAAGTGTTGGACTGACTCAATCATCTAGTTACTGAAAAGGAGAGACCTGTCCATAGAGAAATCCCAGCAGACACTGTGTAAGTAGTACATTTTCATAAAGATACTTAGTTAGACTCAGGAGTTATTTGTTACAAGAGTCTAACCTATCCTAATATTATCAATGTCCTTCTGTACAGTTTCAACAGCTAATGGAATAATTAATATGGGATGAATGTGTAGATTGTAATTGTTAGAAAAAAGATACCGTATTACCAATTTTCAGAAATGTTTGAACATTTAAACATTTATTAGGATCATATTTGTCATCCTTATGGACTTTGGGGTTAAAGAGAATCTTCTTGTTTGGGGCTGTTTCTGTACTCCCTTTGAATCAGAATTATACTTTATATAATATCTACAGTTGCTCACTGCCTTAATTAGAATGAACTCTGTAGCTTTAAGAGAATGATAATAATGACCTGTTTTTTAAATATATTTTAAATAGAATAAATATTTTGTAAACTACACAATTGAATAGAAGAAAGGAGAATTCCTTATCTCTCATTCACATAAAGACAGGAATCTTAAAAATATTTTTGATAAGGTAAGTCAAATATAACAGATATTTTGAATGTTGAAAAATTCTTAAATTTGTTTTTTGTTCATTCTTGATCATATGCTAATAGAAGGAAGATACCTTATTTTTCTTTGACACACTCTTCATTCCAAGCCAAAAAACAATGACCTAAATAAAACATTCTATATGTAGCATTTAATAAAATAAATTGCAATATTTTTTATCTGAAAGAGTTATTCAGAAGTCTTCCAGGCCAACATTCCATCAGAAATCTCTTCTAGTTTTTTTCATTTAAATGCTGCCAGTACTAGAAAACTCTTTAGTCTAAAGGAATCTGTTTCATTTTCTGGAAGAATGGTTGTTCAATTAAGTGTGAATTTTTCCCTGACATGGGGACAAAATCTAGCACATCAAAACTCTTTACTGGTCCTCAATTCTTGGAGAACTGCAATATTGTCCTGCTTCCCACTGGTAAAATTACTAATATGTGAAAACACTTCATGTCGCTTTCTCTAGTCTTTTCTCTATCAGTCCAGACATATTGTAAGTAATTGTGGAAGTGTGCAGACTCTGCATTCAGATGGAAAAAAAGTCAGTTCCTGACTTTACCACTACCAGCTAGGAAACTTGGGGCATGACCCAATTTGCTGGGCTGCTTTAAATATTAAAAAGGTGTGTATATTAAGAAGTAACCGGCACATGGTAGGTGTCTAGTAAATATTACAGTTGGTTTTAAATCATCTTTTCTTTGTTAATATCCAATGTGCTATGAATTCCAGATATTCCCTCAAATAAGTAAGCCCTTTTGAGACATGGAAGTAAGATGGCCTATTAAGTAATTTGGTCCAATCTCTGGGGATGAAATTTCCTGACAGTTTCCAACTGCTCAGCATTTAACTTTTGTCCAATGCTATTAAAATAAAACAGAACACTGAGCTCAGAGATGAAGCATGTATTAGGAAAGATAATCTCTTATTAATTTATCAAATTTCTCCACCTAACTGTGCTGCCTAAATACTTCTGCATAGCACTATATGCCTGAAGTTGTTCAAAGAAAGTTAAAGGGAAGTTTTGCATCCCAGGGGAGTATAATTGAATATGCAGGATGTTTCTAAACTAGGACAGAAAGTAATCTCAATTATTTCAATTTGATTTGTGACAAAGATGGTCTTTCACTAAATAATGTTGGTTGATTTGACACCCATAAAGAAAAAGAAAGTTGACCCTAAACTGACACTGTGTACTTCATATACAAATCACAGGTCAGAAGGAAAAAAATATTGATAAATTCAACCACGTTAAAATTAAACATTTTCCTTTATCGATAAGCCATTAAGAGAATGAAAAGCAAAGCCCTGACGTGGGAGAGGACCTCTCTGATGATAATAAATGGCAGAGGAATATTCAAAGAACTTCAACAAATCAGTAAGAAAACACATTTAAGTAAATAAACCCAAAATTTGGCTAAAAGACTTGAACAAAAACTTCACAGATTTGAGAATTTGCATAGCAAATTGCCATTTTATAAAGTGTCAAACTCATTAATTATGAAGAAAATGAAAATTGGTGCTCCCACAGATACAAGACACAGAACTGCAAAAATTGATAAGCTGATAATACCAAGTGTTATGGACTGAATCATGTTCCTTTCAAAATTCATATGTTGGAAGCCTTAACTTCACAAATGACTGTATTTGGAGAAAGGCCTTTACAGAGGGAATTAAGGTTAAATGAAGTCATGAGTGTGGGAGCTTTACCCAAAGGACTAGTGTCCCTATCGGAGAGGGAGAGACACAAATAAAAAAAAGGGGGGGGGTACTTGTGCACAGAAAAAGGACATGTAAGGACTTTGAGAGGAAGTGGACATCTTGTAAGCCAGCAGAGAAGCCTCAGGAGAACCAAACCTGTCAACACTTTGACCTTAGACTTTCAGCTTCCAGAACCTGAGAAAATAAATTTCCATTGTTTACACCACCTAGTTTGTGGTTTTGTTATGGCAGCCTCAGGAAAGGAACACACAAAGTATCAGTGAGAATGTGCGAAATGGGAAGTCTCAGGTTGAAATGAAAATTGGAAATTCCACTTCGAAAGAGGGTTGGCTATTATTTGCAGAAATCAGACACACTCCTAGGTCAGTGTTTCTCTACCCAGGACAATTACCCTTCCCTGCTCAGGATATCTACCAATCTCTGGAGACATTTTTGCTATTTATCCAACTGAAGGTGATAGTGGTGGTTTTAGCGATTTTGGCATCCAGTAAGGAGAGACCAGGGATTTTGCTAACCATTCTATAATTCCGAGGATTGCTCACCAAGAAAGAAAAATAATAAAAAAGAATTACCAGGCACAAACTATCTAACTGTGCCTCTGTGAAGACCTTAAGTAAAAACAAAACAAAACAAAAAAACTATAGAATTGCATGTATGTATGCTCCAGGAGACTTGTAGAAGAATGTTGAATATCTACAATAGTCAATATATTTGGAAACAGTTCAAATGTCTGATGTCTGTAGAGTAGGTAAATACATTGTGGTGTATTTATACCTTACAATACTCTGTATAACTAGAAAAATGGACAAACCACAGCTACGTACAACTCATGATTTTATCTCACAAACATAATGTTGATCAAAAGAAGAGAGGTAGAAAATAATGCATGTTGTTAGTGTTCAGTCATGTAAATGTATGTGAAAAAATAATGAGAAAAATAAGGGGGAAAGCAGAATTTAAAAGTTAGAAGAGGGAGGGGTGGGGGTGTGAAGGGATTTATAAGGCTTCAGGGATGCTAACAATATTCTACTTTCTCTCAAGTGAAGCTTTTATTCAAATGTTCAGTTTTAAATGATTGAAGTCTACATTTCTACTTTATACACATTTCTACACGTGCATTATATCCTCCAATTTTGAAAAATACTTAAAATATATGCCTGCAAACATACCCAAAAGATAATTCCAAGGCTTTTTTGTTTGTTTGTTCATTTATTTTGTTTGTTTTGTTGTGTTTTTTTTGTTTGTTTGTTTGTTTGCTTAGTTAAGAGAGCCTTATCCACATTTGCAGCAATTCATTGAATTTATTCATTTCTCTCAGGTCACAGAAATCTTAAAATAATAGTAAGCATGGAATAATTATTACTTTTTTTGGCAAAAACCTTCTCTTTCTCTGTATTCAATGAATCGTTAAACACTGAGGTCTGAATATTGTGCAAATCAAAGAAATATTGATCTAGGAAGAGATACAACTCAGTTTCTCTAAAATGGAGTAACTTAGGATCATATTTTGGAACCAAGATTTTGTCCCATGAGGTCAGTAGGGAACAGTGAAATGCCAAGCTGTGGTCCTGAATCCCAGTGTAGTCAAAGTTTAGCTAGGGGAGAGATCATAGAGGTTGGAAAGTGTTGGTTAAAACAAAAACCAGAAAACTTCATGGAGAAGTAGAATTTTAGCTGGATCTGAGAGGAAGATTGGAGGAAATAACAAGATAAAACAAATTATGATAAATGATCTCTTGGCAACTCCATAAAGGTTGAGGATCACTGCTCAAGAGAAACATTTATTAACCAACTGTTCTTTGTGCTTTGAAATAGTACATGTCTTTCTTAAAGTCATGCTCTTTTTCAGTCACCAAAGAAAAGAGTTTAGTAGAAAATTATTTCTTCTTCTTACACTAGTTGATCTCCAAGTAAAGAATGATGTGTTTTTATAGCAGATCTCCTCCTAACACAAGTTAATTCCTAAGTAGAGAGCAATATGTTTTCATAATGATTGCTTGGGTTTCGTTAAAAAGTGCATCTGGCTTCATTATTTTAAATGGATGCTCTTAACTTGGAAAGTTATACTTAGAGCTATTTTCTGGCTAGGAAACCATTATGTGAGGGGCTCATTCTTTGAAACTCTGGTTCTCACTAGCAACAGGAAGATATAAGTGTTTTTGTTGTCACCAGTGACAGCAATGAAATTTTCTGTCTTGGATTCACTGCTTCCACGTAATTTTAAGAGAGAATTAATTATTAACATAAGGAGTATCAGACTGGGAATGAATTTCCCTAGGTCCTAATATACCATCATCTAGATGTCTGGCTCTAGACAAATCATTTTATGTCTCTGGATTCCTGATTCCTTTTCTTATCCATAACGTGACATTCTCTTATCCATTATGTGACATAATGATTTCTGAGGTCTTGTTCAGCCCTGTAACCTGGATAGTGTTATACTGTATGATGTATAAACAATTTGTGAACTGAGAGTCCCTTTTATAAATGAAAGATGCTTTAATGTCTCCATGTGAACATAGCCACAAAGGATGTTAAATAGTGCCTATTGTTGAAATATTTTGTTGCGTTCATGTTCCCCTTCTCTTTCTTAGCAATTCCAATGTCCATTTCAGGATTCATGTGGTTCCAAGAGAAAAAATCCTTAGCTGCCAATTCTAGTAGAGAGAAAGGGACTTGGGACAAAATGAATCCACATCCGCCATTATGCTAATGATTATTTTGATAATGCACAGGACAAACCCACTCTGGACCTGCCAGTCATACTTGTTGAAGAAAGTGTGACAAGTGTGCTTTCTCTGTCCTGCTGGACAAGAACTAGGAAGTATATACCACTGGATTGGATAAAAAGCAGCTGGAATGTGTGTAAGAATGTACACTTAGGGAAGAATGTAAGTCAAGTTTCAGTAGGGTTGCTGAGCCAGTTGATCAAGTCTTTACTGAAGTTTATATATTTGCTTTACTATACATCAGTTTATGTCTTTTTTTAAAATTTACAGCTAAATATTACATTATAAATTTAACATAAATTTAAAATTATAAATTTACAGCTAATATTACATATTTAGCGTGTTTCAGATTTGGCATTTCTGTGGAATATGTAAAGTCCCTTTGAATGTTACTTTGCAATAAATATATAGGGTCAATTTCACCAAAGTCTGTCATTAAACTTCCATCTCATTCCATAGGATTTGGAATCTAATTTCTACTAAATGAGAAAGAATTTTTGCTTCAGTATAACTTACCTTAAATTTTTATTTATTTTTCTCAGTTTGAAGATACAACCGTAGATAGTATGGGCTTTGCTATAGGGTATGCATATGGAATAGAAAAATACTGTTACAAGGGAATCATTTTCCTTGTGAATTATGTGTAATACTGAAAAGTAAATATGCAGCAGGACATAGGAAAGATTTTTCTCTTGATTTTGGGGGTCGAGGCAGAACCCTGGAGTAGATTAGGGGATAGAGGAGGACAAGAAAGAGATATGTATAACTGAATAACTCTTTAAATGTTTGAAATAATTTTAAGTTAAGTTATATGCATATGTACAATATCTATGGATATGCATATATGTATGTATATATATATATATGATTACATCATTTTGGTTATGATAGTTGATAATTGATTAGTTCTATTAAAAATCAGTCAATGGGGTGCCTGAGTGGCTCAGTTGGTTAAGCATCTGCCTTCAGCTCAGGTCATGATCCCAGGACCCTGGGCTTTGGGCTTCCTGCTCCTCGAGGATCTGCTTCTCCCTCTCCCTCCCCCGGACCTCTAGCTGGTACTCTCCCTTTTGGTCTCTCTCTCCCTCAAACAAAATCTCTCTCCCTCAAATAAATAAAATCTTTTTAAAAAATCAGTCAATAAATTTAGTCTACTCAACCTGTATGTATAAAAAAGACTAGAATATTTATCACTCATTACACACAGTCCAGAAACAATCACATACATTCTTGGTACTTAGTATCACCATAAAAATGTCAAAGACATGAAACTATAATTTTGTGTAATTTGTAAGATAACAGATGTATTCCAGTGGATTATTAGTGAAGAAAAACGAAGGGACTAGAACATGGAGGTGATGAACTTAGCATGTAAATTAAAAGGTCATAGGCAGAACACAAATTAAACATAGCAGAAAGCAGCTTCTTTCCTTCTTGGCAAATAAAAAAACTATACACTCACTGGCTTTTATTAACTAAATTAAAAGCGAGGTGCCATGATGGCTTTCACAGTGTGCCTTCTCTTACATTTTTTGTACTGCTTAATTATATGAGCTCACTGCTGACAGTCTCGCCAACCTCTCTGAGCATTTTGTTGTCTGGTAGTTGCATCTCCTATACTGAGTGTTTAATCAGCAGCACTCATATTTACATGAAGACTGATTGGAAGAATATTGCTTTTTAGAACTTTGCATTATGGTAATTTTTGCTTAATTCCAATACATTAGTTTGCAACCAGAATACTAATGATTCCTGCCACCTAGGAGCCGATTGCGCTGTGTGGAGTCAGTAATGAGCTGCGAGCACTTGGAAGATCCCTTCGATAATGGCCGCTTCATAGGAACCAAACCCATTTGCTCTGCTCATCACTGTGTGCAAACCAAAGGCTTGGTCAGATTCTGCCCAGACATACCCATGTTTCAAAATAGTCAGGGCTGGCTGTAGTAGAGTTTACAAGGATTACCTTATTTTATGAACATTACTAGTCTTTTGTTTTGTTTTTATGACTCACTGGTGCATATCAATAGACTGCCTCAGATTGCTGTCTTGCCTCCCCAGGTGAAGAATTCTGGAATTCACACTTAAAACAAACAGGCAAACTTAACAACACAGTGACTCTTCCAAAGACTAATATTCTCAGGCATCTGGTAAAAGAGCAGAAGGAAGGATCTTCCCTTATCATGAGTCAGGCCTTGGCTACAAAATAATTAGTCCTAAGAAATACCAAGAAAATCTTGGTATTCAATGGTCAGAATAGTGCACAGGACATCCAAGCACTCAAATATTTTCAACTGAGTAAATGGGCAAATAAAAGTGAATTAATTAGTCTGGGTTTATCTGGCACACAATTCATTTTATATTGAACTCCCACCATGTTATCACAATTCAAATCCAAAGAGATCTGGACCATGCAAATATGCTGCCCTTCACCCAAATTTTCCCTTATATTAAGCAGCCATTAATTATCCTTTTGTTATCCAATTTTTATTATGATCATTGTAATAGTTCAATTGTAATATAAATGATATATTTATTATAGATTTATAATTCATATGGTCCTCAATTGCTTTGGTGCTCAAATTTTCCCAGATTGAACATGGTGAGCCCTTCGGGGTGGCTTCTGCAGTAAGGTGTTTTTAATGAGGTAGTTCAGTTGTTTTGATGAATCTAAGTTGATATACAAATGTGATTGTGGCGATGGCTGAAATAAGGCAGGATTGTTTGAATTCAGTAAGTCCAATTTGGCTTATGATATGTGAAAATCAATTTCTGAGTACCACCATTGTTTCGTTCAAAGTCTTGCAAAAGTATCTTTGTATAGTTCAAAGTTTATGAAACCACTTAGCTACCCCTAAGGGTACATACCTATCTGCTCTATTATTAACCTATGCCAATAAAATGAGTACTATTTATATCCAACACAAGTAAAACCAAAAGCATACATGTGCCGAGCATGATTATATAGCATAAATAGGGGTCATTTAATTCAGAAATCACTTAATATTATTCAATTTTGTTCCAAATTTGTATGGAAATGAAAGTATAAAACAATGTGTTCCAAGTAGTCATTGCATCATTAAAAAAAAAAAAAAAGAACTTCTGAGTATAACACAGAGTAAACAAATATCAACATTCATAAGCATAGTGGGAAATCTTACATAAAAATAAGCATGATCACCACCATTATACAAGATTCAAGCTAATATACCATCTGTATGGAAAAATTAGCCATTTCTGCATCACAATTTTTTCATTCAGTTTAATCAGATTGCTTAACATTGATACTTCTGCTGCAAAATGTTCATTTGAAGCCCACCATAAAAACATATACCACTTTTCACAGGAGAATAGATTGAGTTTTTCTCTAATAGGTTAAAATGGATATTTGAGAAATAAATATCCCAGGGCCCACTGGCAACTACTTTATTATTATTATTTTTTTCTTTAAGTAAAGAAGTGTATCTAATTTGCTGTTTTGTGAGTTGCAGCAGCCTAAAAGAATTCTCTATTGAACCATCTATGGACTTTTCATAAGAAATGAAAAGAAATGTGAAAGGTGTTTAGTTGGATAAATTGGTGGATTGGTAAATTTTCATCAGATTTTAATGATATGTTCATTATAATGGCAGCTGAGTAAAGTTAAGTTTTTAAGTAATCTATAATGAAAAGGCATACTCTCTCTTTTATACATAAGAGGTTGATAAACACTTAAAAGTGTGATGGCACCAAATTCTGTCAAAAATGCACTGCATCAGACATTTATAAATTGCCCAAAGAAAACTAAATTTGCATAACTATTTTGGAAAACTGTTTGGTTATACCCAGTAAAATGCAAGATAGGAATGCCCTATGGTTTAGAAATTCTACCCAATGGCACATAACATTTAAAGCATTTTAGAA
This sequence comes from Canis lupus dingo, assembly GCF_003254725.2. Taxonomy (NCBI): domain Eukaryota; kingdom Metazoa; phylum Chordata; class Mammalia; order Carnivora; family Canidae; genus Canis; species Canis lupus. The sequence continues at coordinate 55,852,618 of NC_064250.1, forward strand.
CATTGCACCAATTAATATGTATACAGCAACACCGTTTATAAAAGTGAGAGCTTATAAACAATCTGGATGACCACACACAGGGAAATAGAAAATAAATTAATATATACTTATAAAATGGAAAATACTCATGTAGAAGTACAAGTGAATAAATGGGAGCTATGTTTAACAATATGTATAAATATCATAAACATAGTATTGAATAAAAATTATTCTTTCTATGGGTCATACATATGTACAGAAGGTATAATTGCATTCATGGGAAAAACACCACCCCAGAGTTTATGCCAGTTAAGGAGGGTTACACATGTCAGCAAGGGATACACGGGACTTTACTTGTATTTGTACCTATTTGCTTTTTTAAAGTGTTAAATAGGTGTACCTGGGTGGCTCAGGTGGTTAAGTTTCTGCTTTGGCTCAGGTCATGATCCCAGGGTCCTGGGATGGAGCCCCACAGCAGGCTCCTTGCTCAGTGGGGAGTCTGCTTCTCCCTCTCCTCCTTACTTGTTCCCTCACTATCTCTCTCTCTCAAATATATAAAAATCTTAAAAAAAATAAAAGTGTCCAAGAATTATTAACTATGTCCCTTATATGCTTAAAACCATTCATTCATAATAAGTTGCATTGCCATTTACCTGAAGACAAAATTGGAAATCAGCTTTGCTATACTTCATTATACACTGAAGAAATAATTCCAGATCAGAAGTGCCCTGACTGGTCACGTAGATAAACCAGAGTCATCTATAGAGACTCTCTGTTTCCAGCCTATACATTTGGCCACCTTATTTGTTACCATAGTTTGACTAGAGCATTTAAAAAAGGTTATTTTAAAAAGTCCCCTAATAGATCACAGAACTATAGAATAGTCATCCTGATAGCAGCAAGACCAGGACAATTTAGACTCAGTCAGTGTCTAAATATTTAATACCTGGTTGAAAGCGAAGAATTGGAACAAAGGCTGCGATGAGGAATCATATAAATCAGTAGAAGGCCAACAGACACTCCCTATTGATTATGTGGTATGTAGAGAGACAAATAAATAAAATAAAAGGACTCCCACACTTCACTATCTCCAGGTGTTCACCTTCTCACTCTACCACCAGAATTATATTTCCTAAATATAGGAATGGAATCTTTATTTCTCTAGTTTCTGCTATTCACTTCCCATAACCAGTAGGATCAAAGAAGAAAGTATTCTATGTGCTCTTATGACTATCCATCACTTTCAGTTGCCTGATTTTCTAGTCCACCATTCCGTTGGAGGTAAGTCTTATCTACCTCCTTCCCTAGTGATGCCTTAGCTTTCCTAACTTACTTATACTGCATTCCCTTTCTCAGGGCTTTGAGTGTACTTCTCTCTCTTCGCTTTTCTCACCTCATGTTTATAATAAATTGTTTATTTGACAGGATTGACCTTAAATATCACCTTTTCCTCTAATTATTATATTGACAGCCAGATGCTTTTTCTCTGCTTCAATCACATGGTGCTCAGGTCTTATCATTGACCTCAACACATTGGGTGTCATTATAAGTCCTATGAGTCAGACTGTTACAATTCATACTCCCATGAAAAGGCATTGGTTAGGGATCCCTGGGTGGCGCAGCGGTTTGGCGCCTGCCTTTGGCCCAGGGGCGATCTTGGAGACCCGGATCGAATCCCACGTCGGGCTCCCGGTGCATGGAGCCTGCTTCTCCCTCTGCCTCTCTCTCTCTCTCTCTCTGTGACTATCATAAATAAATAAAAATTTTAAAAAATGTAAAAAAAAGAAAAGGCATTGGTTAAAACACAAAGAATATACTTAGAAAGTATTTATTATATCTGCAATTGAGTCAAAGACTTAGTATGTCAACATTCAATATAGAGATACAGCTACCTACTGTTTCATTTTATATTGCACACTCCTGCTTAGTGAGCAAAGCAAGTGTGGGCAGTCTAGAAGGATGGCAAGTTTATTCTCTCTCCTGCTGTATCAAGGGAATTGTGTTGGCCTTTTCTGCTTCTTCTGCAAGAAGTCCCAGATGTGAGAACAAAACTGGTGAACCACCTAATTAAAACCAACAATTGGCTGTACCCAGGGACATATGGGAATGAATTTTACAAACACTGAGAGTGGGTTAGAGCACTTAGAGCAGGATGCCCGTTCTATGTCTACCATCAATTTTTTTGGAGTAGAATGAATGTCAATTTAACTAAATTTATGTGTTTATATTTTTCACTGACAAAATGGGGAAAAATGCAAATCCAAAGCCATGGTTTGTAGGGGTTAATGAATTAATATTTGTATAGTGCTGAACAAAGTGCCCAGTAAACTGCCAGCATTCAGTGACCACTGGGTGTGTTTTTTTCATTTCTGTTTTCATTAATATCCAGCCCTGAGTTTTGATACCAGAGGCAGTCTCTAGTGTCTTCTCTCCCTGAAGTTTTGTAGTAAATAAAACATATTCCAGGAAAAATTTCAAACAATATAAATGTATTCTTTAAAATTTATAATGAAAAGGCTATAAAATGAGGTTTTACCTCATTTTCCCATGAGGAAGTAGAATGATTCCCCATCATGGAGTTCCTGTAAGCCTTAAAACTAAGCTAGTGCGTTCTATGCTTATGGCTTTGAGGACTATGTTATACCTCCACTCCTGTTAGTCAGCAACAGCCTTTCATAAGACTGTTAGTCTTTTTTATGAGTTGAGGAATTGTGTATGAGTAGCAGATGTAGAAATAAAACAATCTTTCTCATATCTGGCCCTTCCTAATGCCATCAGCTGATGGAAAATTAATCTTGCACAAATTAATTACATTACATAATTAATTATTATTTTGTTATAATAAAAAGTAAGAAGAAAATAATTGAGAGCCTTGTGCTGAGTGGACATAATGCATCAATCGTCTTGAAAAGATACAGGTTCCTTTTGTCATCTACTAGATGTTAGTATATCTGCAGAAAGAGCTGAGCTGAGTAAGGAGCCATAACGTATTCAATAAAATAAGTGCAGGCATCTGAGCTTTTGAGGTGCTCTTATTTATTTGACAGAAACAGTTTTATTGGTAACACATTGTAAATCTCCTTGGCCCCATTAAAACAATTTAACATAACAAAGTTGTTTCCTATCATGGTTTAGATAACACCTTAAATTTTTGCAACATGTGTAACTCTGAGTCTCTTTCTGGGGCAACTGTTTCAGCTCCTAACTCAGTTCTTTTTGCTTTAATAGCATAAAAGAAGAATCTGCCTATTAAGAATCATGGCACTCCAAATTAATTGTTTCCTCCAGCATAAAAGCCCAGGCTATTTCTCCACTTTTGACTGTTGTCTGAATTGAAGAGATTCTTATGATATATTAAAAGATTTTATCTTTCCACCAAAGCTAGAGCTGGATGATTTAGAGCAAAAGCAGACCAACTTATAGCATGAATTAACAAGAATAGCGGTCACTGTTTAAAACCAATGAGTTACACAGGGTGGAGATAAGGTATGGCTAACCAAAGGCACTTTGTGGAATGTAATCAGTGGGGATGATTTGGAAATAAATCTTGCTCTCCAGGGGGTCCTCTCTTGTCTCCCTTTCCCTCGGGGTAAACAATGAATTTCTATTCTAATTAATTTTCCAATTTTCCCATTTAGAACATTCTATAACATTAATTCTTCAACATATAGGGATTTTGGATACTCAGTAGAATCAGAGGTTAGTCTTTAAAGGTCACACTTAAATAGCACTTATAAATTATTGTAATTTGCAAATTAAATTAGACCCCCAAACCAAATGTCGTTTTTTTTATTGCAGGTGATGGTTCATTATAGCTTAATAAATGACTCACAAAAGATGAGAATGCAGATATTAGCTGATTTAATTTTTTTTCTTTTGCTATTGTTGATTTCTGTACTGCATCTGAGCAGTAAGTACTCCAACATCTCTCCTTTTACAACTGAGGTAACTCGGGCAGAGAAGGGATAAGTAATTCCAGAAAATTATGCAGCTAGGTAGTGATAAGGCTGGTATTTAAATCTAGGTGGCTTAGTTCCAAATGTTATGTTTAATTACTAAGCTATACTTTTCCCATTAAGTAACTCATATTTCATAAATACAAAAGATTTCCTTCTCTTCTTATTGCTTGTCTTTATGCTTTATAAAAAGAAGGGTTAAGGCTACCATATAAAATATTAACAAATCAGCTCCCAGAAATTCCTAAAATAAGTAACAAGTGCCACGAACCCTGTAAAAAAGTGGCAGGACCAGGGGAAGGGTAGTGACAGAAAATAGTGATGAGAAAGGATTGTGGGAATATCGACAATCTTAGACTCAGATACTTATTCTCCCTTAGCCTTTTTAATTTCATAGATATTTGCTCAGATCATATAAAGCTAAACAAATTATACAACTGTGTTCATCTAAAGCTATTATAATATTCATTTATTTACTTATTTGTATATAAATATTTACTAAGCATCCCTTTAGGATAAGCAATATCCTCAAGTTCTAATGGTAAATATGAGAAAGTAGACATATAAAAACACAAAATAGGACTTGATGAGTTTGACAATATTTGTGGCAATATGGTATACATGGGGAACCATAAGAAGTTGTTTGTTACACACCAAAAAAAAAAAAGCGCCAGAATTTAGAAAGAGATAAGCCCCAAAAGATTATGAAAGATCATGACATGCAAGGTTATGAAGGGGCCCTATATTCCACAGTGAAGATTTTTTTTTCTTTCCTAGGGCTAAGAGGGAAGTTCTCAACTAAGAATGGAATGATAGGATGAACTAGAGTTGAGGGACTGAAACAAGTCATTACTCTGAAATACACAATTTCCTTTTATAATCATAAGAAAAACTCCTGAACTATATGAAAGATCGTTTAAAAAATTAGAGATGTCAAGTTACTGTATTGCACAAATTGGTTAAATAACTCCAAGGAGTATTCAATCATAGGGTATTTTTGAACAGTTGGTGCTATATGCTGATTTACTTATTTGGTTACTTATGCAATATATTTGATTCACCTATTCAGATTGGTGAGACAGTCCCTTTATGGAGTGAGAGGGCCAGGGGCTAGATTGCAGTGCTTTGAAGAGTGAGTGGTTGGTGATGGAAAGGAATAGCATAGGTAGATTGAATTTCTAAAGTGGTTTGGCAGTAAAAGGTATAGAGTGTGGGGGAAGCAGTGGGTAGATGGAGAGCTTATAAAGAAGGTTTTCTTGTTCTGTTTTGTTTTTTAATGTGAGACAATGGAGTATTTTAAATAGTCATTGGGAAGATCTGTTACCAGAGTGAGGTTGGATCCACAGGGAGAGAAAGGATAACCATAATTACTACCCAATGCTAGTGAAGCCAGCAGGAATAAACATCGAATTTACTAAAAGCAACCTCACCCTAAAGAAAGAGGAGAATGGTAAAGAGGGCACCACTCTATATTTGATAACCAGGCAAAAAAGGCACACAAATCTGAAGTGAGTGAACTGCAGAAAATGGGAAAATGAGAGAATATATGGGAGAACCAGACAATTGAGAAAAATAAAGAAAATCTGACATAGCTACTTTAGAGTAAGAGGTTAAGCTGACCAGAGAGACATATTGGTAGTCTCTGCCAATGAACAATACTGTTTAATAAAAATTGTGGACCAAAAATAAATTTTAAGTGAGGTAGCAAGTTGCCAAATTATATCTATTGCATTTAACTCTCTAAGTGCCCACAAAAAAAATCTAGAAAGGAAATATTACAGGATAGTGACCCTGACCACCGCTGGGATGTAGAACTAGAAATACATAGATGCATCTTTTTCCTTACGTATTGCTGAATTTGTCAAACTTTGTTCAAGGAGTAGGAATTAGGTTTTTATAGTTTTTATTATTTATATTTCTTACCTGAACCATAATTCATTTATTCATGGTTGGACTTTTTGTTTATTTTCCATTTTATAAGCATTAAAAATGATGGACATCTTTTGTACAGGTTTTTGTATACATGAGCCAGAATTTCTTATAGGCTCTGCACTCGAAGTAAACGTTTAAGTCATAAGATATGCATGTTTTTCTTTTTAATATATTTTGAAACTTTAACAACCTCCACAACTTCAGAGAATAAAGTGAGAAGCACACGCATATTCATTTACCCTGAATTAGCTATTGTTTGTAGTTAGCCCTATTTCTTCAGATATTTTAAAGTAAATAGTGAGCCCAGTGCAGGTACTCCTGAGCCCTATCTTGTTCCCTATGCCATTATATCTCCTTTCCTCTCCCCAGAAACAACCACCACTATTCTACATTTCACAAGCTTCATTCCTGCCAATTGTTTTATTTCTAGTAAATATTTAATAATCCATAAATAACCTAAAATCTAATGTTTTGTGTGTTATGTTTTTAAAATGTACCTAAAGTCTTTTATATTATATACAGAATTCTGCACTAAGAAATTACAGAGGAGGGTTTATTGCACCATTGTATGTAATTACAAAGCCAATTTAGAAACTAGGAAGAAAAGAAAAAGCGTAGGAAGAAAAAACTTCATTTTATGTTTATGATGAACTATTTTACAGTGTTAATGAATAAACTAGATCTATATGATTCAACATGAAGAAACTCTGAAAACATAATATTGATTGTGTTCTTTTGGTGATAAGAAAACAAAACAAAACAATATATCAGTAAATATAGTATTATGTATGAATGACTCCCTTGGAGGTTTTACAACAGGATACAGTGTTCATCAAACTGTTTGATGTTTACCAAAGTATTTCTTTTGGTTATGTTCGCTTTGGTCCTCAAAATCTGAGACTGAAAAGTGCCTGCGTCTGCTTTTTCCTCTTTCTATAAATAATTAGTTAATGCTTGTTTACTATTACCTTCTCTAAACAACAACAAAAAATATGTTTGCCTCCTCTAAGCTTTTGCTCAGATCAGACCAATATATAAAATCTTCTTCCAATACTTTTTTCCAACTGTATTCCCATTTCACACATTAAATCAAAATTCAAAGTTCTCCTCCAGAAACAGGATTTTTCTTGCACTCCAAGAAGAATGGCACTCCATAATTGCAATTTCCAGCTCCTGGGCCCTTATGTGTTTACTACTGATGTGTCAAATATGTGTGTCTAGAAATCTGTGGACTGAAGGCCAATCTTCCCCACACCCTCTAAGTCAACCTACACTAAACGCAACCTGACCCCAATAGATCATAAGTGTTTCAATGGTGGAAACATGATCTTAGAATATCAATATGCCCTGAATTAGTGGTCATGCAGAAGTTTCATATTTACTTTTTCTGTACTGAACTAAAGATACTAGCTTGAAGGTTTAAAACTCAGAGAAGAAGAGATTGCTTTTTATCACACCATTTCCTTTGTATAATTTCCATCCGTGCCTTGAGAAAGCAATTTGCATTAGTTAGCTATTGCCACAATCATCCTGTGCTTATGCATTGTACATTAGCTGAATACACCCTGTCCTGAGCTCAGAGCTGCAGGTTTGTGGGTAGCTTTGCTCCATGGGTGTTTGGATCCAGTCTGGTGCTGTAGTTTCTACATGGTAATAGTATGTAATGCCTATGTAGTTTCTCCTAACAGCCTTGGAAGCACCAGAGGGCAATTCCAATGACTTCTCCAGTGTCTCCTAACATCCCATGTCACAAGGCTATAGACAAATTTGAGTATGCAGAGTATCCAGAGAACAAAAGATACGCAGAAGAATAATCTGCCTGCCACGAGGCCACCCAAATAGTAAGGATGCATCATCCTATAACAGAATGAAAATAATTGAGACCAATAATTCACTCGACTGCAGAGCTCACTTCCTGCTTGAATCGTCTTGCTGAAAGGAAATATTGGCTCTGCTGAACACATGGATTTGTAGGCTATTTCTTGTCAGAAATGAGAAACACTGTTAGCCAACATGCTTCCCTGGTTAAGACAAAAAGATTTTCTTAATTGACAGAAAATAGAGTGTACATCCAGAACCCAAGTACAGCATAGTTATCTTTTCATCTTAGAAACCTGGGAATTCCTAAATCTGTGTTTGTTGTTGTTGTTGTTGTTGTTTTAATAGAGGAACTCTATTTTATTCCTAATTGTCTGCTTTTGAATCCTATTTTAAATCACAAGCTCTTTCAAGTCCTCTTGGAAGTAGGCAGGGCTTTTGAAATAAATAAATTTTGGTTCGTGGGTAAAATAAATTATTGAGCACTTTAATAAGTAGAAAAGTGGCAGGCCAAACATATATCAGCTTCCAGAAAGTCTTATAGGCAAATGTAAAAATGAGAGAGTGGCTCATATGTGGATGCTCATAGAGAACTGGAACGATATCTGTTTTATCTTAGTGTAATGCAATGTATTTCTTCATATACTTTCAAATGTGCCATCAAAAGTTGCATAGATTTGTGGGGATGGAGAAGAAAGAAAAAGAAGTACATTACTTGATTCTTTAAGCACCCTTCCTAGAGAGGGTTTGGCTTTGCAAAGGTATCCAGGGCTGCTGGGCCAGTTTGAACTACTAATTTTATTGAGATTACACAATTATATAATGATTATACAATTATACAATAAAAGATTATTGTTGCACTGAACCTAATAAATAGAAACAATAATGGTGACATAGAAACATTGTTATACCCTAACAAAAAAGGGTATTGTAAGTTCTAGTGCCTTCCAAAATTAAATAACAGTGATGAATTTATTTTCCTTCTTTCTCAAAGTAAAATTCATTAGGGAGAAGTAAAAAGGATAATATATTGGAATTCAGATTTATAGTCTATTTACTGCAATCTCCTCTGGATGAGATATTGCAATTTGTATACTGGAATTTTTAATATATTTCTTCATTTAACAAAAACTTATTGGGAGCCTATTGTGTTTCAGGTACTGTTTGGGGAGCTGATACAAAGAATTAGACAAATCCCTACTCTCATTGGCTAAGGCATATACACAAAAATATGTATGTAAATAAGATATTATTAGGTAGTTAAAGGTAGTAGAATAAAAATAAGCCATAGTCTTACAACTTGAGTTGACTGAGACTATATAGTTAAGGGCTATGAGAAATGGCATTTAAATGTACGAAAAACAGAAGACTTGAGGAAAAGCATTTCAGGCAGAGGAAACAGCTAATACAAAGCCTCCGAGGCAGTTCTTTGCACCACCTGGTTTAAGGAGTGCCTGGGATATGGAAAGCAGAGCACAGAGTGGTAGGCAGAGGCTAGTCCTATGAGCCTAGATAGCAGGTAAGGAACATAGATTCAGTGTACATGCAAAGAGGGAGATGGAAGGAGTTTTATCAGGAAGTCGAATGCCGCAATGTACACATCAAAAAGATCGCTCTGCAGTGTGTTATATGGGAAGTAGACCCAGGAAAGAATCAGATGTGTGAGTCCATAGTCAAGAGACAGGTTAGTCAAGTAGGAGAGATGAGGCTTGGGTTGATGATACGCTTTGTTAGTTTAAAAACAAAACAAAACAACTTTTAAGTAATCGACTCTAGGATTTTAAAGTGCAAACAAATGGCATAAGATTAGTTATTACAAACAAACAGATAAGGAACATAATCCATATTATGTTACTTATAGTTAAGTAGAATATTCTTACCAAAAAATTGTTTTAAAAGTAAACATTTTAGAGCTTTTAGTTTCCAGTGCTACATATAAGAAGCTTGGAAGTCACTACTCAGTCCTAACAAGAAGTATAAAAAATCTGAACAGGCTGAAAAATCAACAATTCTTCTTAGATCCATAAAGAAGTGAGGTCACAAGCAAACCACTGCCACTAAAATTGAAGAAATAGACTGGCCCATACAGAGGATCACATCTCACCAGAGCAGACTTCTTCAGGAAGAAGTGCCTGGTTAGGAAAATCTGAACTGTAATTGAAGAATTTCTGGAGGCTCACTGTGGGCAATTTGAAAGCTAAACAGCTCTGAAAAATACCCAGTCATAGGGGGGCCCTATGCTTTTGTGAAACTTATCTCTCAGAAGTCAAGGGTCTCACAGCAAATAAAGGAGTAAAATGCCCTGGAGCTTCTAGCAGGGGGAGGGAAAAAGGAACCATTTTGAAATATACCAGAGAACTCCGTTCTTAAAGAGTTTGCCCTCAGAGAAACTACTTAAACAGATCCTAAACTGCTGGGTTTTATCAGAGCTAACTGACTTAAGGGAATGGAATTACCCAACTGCAGCCCACTCTAGCCATCCTGTCCCACCTAAGGGGAGAAAAAAAATAAATTAGAAACACTTGTAAAGTTCATAGTCCAGAGGTACAGGCTCACTAAAAGACTGGCACCTAATCATAGAACTCTAAAATGCTTCCCCTCCTCCAACACCATGACATTTTTAAAATCTTATTTACAGCACTTTCTTTAACTTGGTTGATCATATCTGGCTATCACAAAAAATTACATGGCCAAAATGCAAAAAACAGGGACACCTGGGTGACTCAATGGTTGAGCATCTGCCTTTGGCTCAGGGTGTGATCCTGGGGTCCTGGGATATAGAGTCTTGCATCAGGATCTGCAGGGAGCCTGCTTCTCTCTCTGCCTATATCTCTGCCTCTCTTTCTGTGTCTCTCATGAATGCATAAATAGAATCTTTTAAAAAATGCAAAAAAAAAAAAAAACCAGTTTAAAGAAAGAGAACAAGCATCAGAACCAGACACGTTAGTATTGCTAGAATAATCAGACTGGGGATTTAAAGCAATTATGATTAATAAAGTAGACAGCATGTAAGAACAGATGGGAAATGTATGCAGAAAGTTGGAAATCTTAAGAAAGAATTAAAAAGAAATGCTAAACAGCATAACAGAAATGAAGAATGCCTTTGATGGGCTTATTAGTGGTAGACTGGACATGGCTGAAGAAAGATTCTGAGGATATCTCAGTAGAAACCTCCAAAACTGAAAAACAGGACAAAGACTGAAAAAAAAAAAAAAAAAAAAAAAAGCAAAAACAAAACCCAGAACAGAATATACAAGGACTGTGGGACAATTGGAGAGAGTGTAACTTATACATAATGGGAATTCCAGCAGGAGAAGAGAGAAAAGAACAAAAGAAATATTTGAAGCAATAATGACTGAGAATTTTCCCCAAATTATTGTCAGACAAAAAGCACATTCCAGGAAGCTCAGAGAACACCATGCAGGATGAATGCCAAGAACACTGTACCTATGGCAGACCATTTCCAAGCTATAGAAATTTAAATATTAAAAAAATATTGAAAGAAGACAAAGGGAAAGAAAAACCTCACCTGTTAGAAGAGCAAAGCTAAGAATTATGTCCAACTCCTCAGAACCATACAAGCAAGAAAAGCATGAAGTGAAATATTTTAAGTATTGAGAAAGAGAAAAAAAATCCCACCAATTTAGAATTCTGTACCCTGTGAAATTATTTTTCAAAAGTGAAGAAGAAATAAAGACACTCTCAGGCAAGCAGAAATTGATGATACTGCTTGCCTTTGTGACTCTCAAAGGCTGCTCCAAGGACACAGTCTTTATATGGTGATGTGGTGTTAAATACATCTGCACAGTGTATGTGACTGAAGCTAGTTGAGGCCTCTATATAAAATTTTAAGATTTAGCAAAATGGTGCTGGGATCCACTCATCTCATAGCCACCCAAAACAAGCCTCAGATGTTAAGTTCCTTTTGCTTATTAAGACTGCCACTTGCCAACCTAGAGTGGCCAGTTTCTTCCTTCTGTCTCTCCCTGCCCTCTGCATAAGGGATTCATCTCCAGATCACAACAGGGAAACTCCTGAGTGGACTATTAATCAACAGGGAAAAAAAATCATAAAACTGTAATAAGTGAAATCAAAGAAAACTTAAATGTGGAGATATTCCTGATCATTTATAGGAACACTCAATGTTGTCAAGATGTCATCGTTTCAACTTGATCTATAGATTCAACAGGAGGACATAGCTGGAGATTGATATGACCAGACTTCAAGACTTATAATAAACTTACAGTAATCACGACAGAGTGATATTGATTAAAAAAAAACAAAAACAAAAAACAAAAAAAACAAAAAAAAAAAACGACATAATCAATGGAAATAATAGCCCAGAAATATACCCAAGTAAATACAGTGGCCCAATTTTTGACAAAGGACTAAAGGCAATAAAATGAAGCAAGACAGTCTTTTTAAGAACTGGTACTGGTAAAACAGGACATCCATATGCAATAAATAAATAAATAAATAAATAAATAAATATTGAGAAAAGAAAAAACAAAGAAAAAGAAAATCTAGACACAGATTTTACAGTTTTCATGAAAATTAACTCAAAGGGATAACAGCCCTGAATGTAAAATGCAAACCTATAGAACTTCTAGAAGATACCATAGGAGAAAATCTAGATGACCTTGGGTTTGGTCATAAGTTATTGGATACAACACCAAAGGCATAACCCATGAAAAGAAAGAATTGATAGCCTGGACTTGATTAAAATTTGAAATTTCTATTCTGCAAATGACAATGTCAAGAGATTGAGAAGAAAATTCACAGACTGGGAGAAAGTATTTGGAAAAGATGCATCTGATGAAGACGGTTATATGAATACACAAAGAACCCTTAAAGCTCAACAATAAAGAAATAACCTGATTAAAAATCGAACAAAAGGCCTCAACAGACACCTCACCAAAGAAGATATACAAGATAGATGACAAATAAGCTTATGAAAAGATACTCCACATCATATATTAGTAGGGAAATGAAAATTAAAATAGTAATGAGATACTAATACACAACTAAATTGCCAAAATCCAGAACATTGACAATACCAAATGCTAGAGAGGATGTGGAGCTACAAGACGTGGCAGGAATGCAATAAATGGTGCAAACACTTTCAAAGACAGTTTGGTGGTCTTTTATAAAGCTAATCATACTCTTATTGTACGAGCCCAAAACTGAACTCACTGGTATTTAACAAAAGGCATTATAACCTTAGGAGGGGAGAGTATGGTGGGAAGAGGGGTAATTGGGTGATGGGCATTAAGGAGGGCATGTGATAGAATGAGCATTGGGTGTTATATACAACTGATGATTCACTGACCTCTGCCTCTGAATGTAATAATACACTATCTGTTAATTAGTTGAATTTAAAGAAAGTGAAATAAATTATTAAAAAAAACACTTTATGTTCCCACAAAAACCTGCATGCAAATGTTCATAGCAACTGTATTCATAACCATCCAAATCTGGAAGCAACCAAGATGTCCTTCAGTAGATAAATAGATAAATAAACTGCAGTACATTCAGACAATGGAATATTATTCAACATTAAAAAGAACTGAGTTACCAAAAAAAAAATGAAAAGACATGAAGGACCTTAAAATTCATACTATTAAATGAAAGAAGCCACTCTGAAAATAGTAAATATTATATGATTCCAACTATATGACATTCTGAAAAAGACAAAAATACAGAGAAAGTAAAAAGATCTGTGGTCTCCAGGGATTAGGGATGAAAGTGGAATGAATAGGGAGAGCACTGAATTTTTAGGGCAGTGAAAATAGTCTGTATTATACCATAACGGTGGATACACATCATTATATGTTTGTCTGAAGTCACGAAATATACAACATCAAAAGGAAACCATAAGGTAAACTACAAACTTTGAATGATCATGATGTCTATATAGTTTCATCAAATATGACAAATGTACCACTGTGTTGGGGGATGTTGATAATGAGGGAGCCTACGGGTGTGTGGGGGGTCAGGGGATATATGGGACATCTCTTTCTTACCACTTTTGCTATGAACCTTAAACTGATCTAAATAAATAAAGTCCTCTGAAACAGAATGTCATACATTTCCTATTATATAACACATTTGAGCATTAAGAGAAGGAACTTGATTTACAGAGCAGTATAAACTTAGACTGCATAAAAAGATTCTTCTCTCACTTATTCTCCTCTTATTTGAATTTATTCTTAATGCTAGAAATAAATTTCTCCTCTTCAGCCAAGAAAATACACTAGATGTCATAAATATCAAAATTAAATGAATCCTTTTAGTTATGATCCATCCCAGGTAGTACAGATCTAATCCAATGTAATGACTACCAGTTTTCCAGGGAGTTAATACTACTACCTTTCTTTTCATGAGAGCTCATAGTGTATTTTGATGAGTCAGGTTATTATTGATCAAGCCCAAACTGAATAATGGCAATATGTCCTCATTAACAGGGGCTAGATTACAATTAATCTTTCCTGGGAAATATATTTTAAAAATCTTCATTTTCAAGTTAATTCTATCTCTGTTGCCTTTAAACTGTAAGAAAATGGACTTTATTGCACTTGGACAATGAGAGGCCAGGGTCTTGCTATTTGAGGTCACAAGGCACCTATTCCAGACTTGAGCCCACTTGTGCTGGACCCACTTCTCTTCCTTTCCCTATGTTTCTTTGTGTTGTAGGAAAACAGTTCTGCGGGTCCATCTTGCTCTCACCGTGCTCCTGTGTCAGCTTGTTTACGTCTGGGTTTGGCTAATGAGAGGTATTGGTGGAAGCTGGAATTTGAGAGAAAGTGGGAAATCTGGTATTTCTCCCCTTCCCCAAGGGTTTCTAGGACTATTCCAACACTTCCATGGCTACTGCTCTTGCCAGATGACCCGAGGCCCTGAACTATGTTAGCCTGGCCTCTTTTCTTCATTCTTCCAGCAGGTTGTTGCTGATTTCTAAGTTGCTCACTGTCCTTAGTTGGTTCTACTTTGTGTTTCCTGCTATAAATACACAGAATCATTGCTGTTTGCCTGTTTGGACCTTCAAAGACATATCAGCCAATATTTTACTTTGTTTGGCTTCCTTCTCTCCCTCTCCCTCTCTGTCTCGTCTCTTTTTCCACTGCATATCTCCACTCACATTACCTCCTTTAATGCCAAGGACACTGCATGTTCACAATGGAAATCTTTTTCACTATCTCATTAGGGAATATGTGAGAGATATAAATATTAATCTGGTACCATGTAAAATCAGCTTGTACTTAATTCATTCTCTTCCTCTGATTGTGTTGTCATCTTACCAGGAAGAATAGAAGTGTCTATTTAAATTTATGCCTGGATGTTCATTTCAAATATATAACCTAAAAGATGTGAGTAAAGCTTATCAGATCAGAGACAATAGAATATTCATCTTCCCTAACATGATGACTACTCAGGGTAGGAACTCAATTTAAATCAATGTTGGATGGATCTAGCTTTGCGAATCTTATATATAGTACTTCCACTCATTGCCTCATTCATTTATCTCAGATTTCTTTAGTCCCTACTAGATGCTGTGAATGTAATGGTGATTGAAAGCAGATGATCTTCATTTCCTGAGGCCTGCAGTCTGGTTAAGAGGATCCATCAATAAGATAATCACCTGATAAATGTATATTAACAACTTCTCAAAGGGCAAGAAGGAAAAGTGCATGGTGACATGGCAGGATAATAGGGGAACTCAAACTTTTAGGATTCGGTTTCACAGAATCCTCTTCCTGGGGTTTTAACCCTGAGCTGTGATCTGAAGAATGGACAGAGACTAAGCATATCAAGAAGTCAGGAGAATTTTCCAATCAGAATAAACAAACATATCTATAGCTAAGAGGAGACTGTCAGAAAGAAGATTGGAGTGACTCTTGGCAGAGGGATTAAGGATGAAAGGGGACTGCAGGGCTGCTTTTTCCTCTAATTTTAGATCATTGCATTAGTTCTTGCTTGCTGCCTAACAAACCAGCACAAATTTAGCAACTTTAAACAGCAACCATTTATGAGCTCACAGTTTTGTAAGTCAGGGCCTGGTGGGCACAGGTGGAATCTCTACTTAGTCTCGCTCAGCAGAAATCAGTGTCCAACAACTTGCATTCATACTGGGAGCCCTGGAAGAGAATCTGCTCCTAGGATCATTCAGGTTATTACAATTCAGTTCCCTGCTGGGAGAGGATGGAGGCCCTTTTTCCTTTGTTGGCTGACAGCTGGATGCTGGTCTTTGCTTCTAGAGGCCACCTGCACCTCTTCTCATTTTTATCACATATTGCCTTGCAGGAACCATGGGTCAAGCCTCTGTCATGCTTTGTGACTTTCTGATTGATCCTTCTGCTTGCCTATTCAACTTTTAAGGGTTCATGTGATTCCATTGGGCTCACCTGGATAATCCATGCCATTATCCCTATCTTAAAGTTCCTGATGAGTAATATTAATTACATGGGCAAAGTCTTTTTGCAGAAGTACCTAGTTAGCATTTAATTGAAGAACAAGTGATAGAAATCTTTGGGGGGGATTTAAAAAAATCCTGTACAATACAATCATATTAGGGGACATTTACTTCTTTCTAAGATGTTTGTTATGCCACCAAAGAATTTTAAACATAATGATGGTGGTAGTGTTAGTAATGTAAACCTTGTAGTGTGTCACTGAAATACCTTCTGCTGCTAGTAAGAGAATTAAGTAAAACAGTATTTCCATCAGGAACTGTGAAAGAGAAACAATGTGTGTGAACAATCAAGAAATGTATGAGAAATTCAAGTAGTAAATCCAGCTGTGGACCTGGGTTCAAATAGAAGGAACTTAAAAGGAAACATGAGTTCTCACTCTAGGGAAATTATCCACTAACATAGAAAGCTGAATAAGCAAGCAAAATAAAATAGAGAGGACTGAACCAATATACATCGTCAAAACTATTAACTGAGGAGTTCACTAAAAAGATGAATGATACTTTAGGAATAAAAGTGTTAAACATTTAGGAAGTTAAGGTGTGGAGGTCTTCAAATTCACATGTCTATTTCTAAATATATATTATGTCGGGTATTATAGTTAATTTGTTTAAAGTTAATATTATGTTTTTAATGTAGGGAGCAGTACAATTAGCATTTCACTAAGCATTGAATCTGTAGCCCCTGAAAGTGCATCAAAAATTAAGTGCAGGGAGCTGTATTATGTAACAACTCTTCAGAAGACACATAGAAGGACTATCTTAATAGGACATATTATCTGGAAGAGTATATTATTTGTGCAGAATTCCAGATATCCCCAGAATCTAGCTGGCACACCCACATTATGGTAATATGTGATGCAGGAAGGAATAGACATCTTTCCACTTTCTGTGCATGAATAGAAAGCAAGGATAATCAATAAGAATTCCCTCTCACTTCCTTTTGTATATTAAAAAAAAATAAATAGAACTCCAGGAAGTAAGAGTTGAGATTAGATATGAGTACTTCTAACAAAGGCTCATGTAGTACATTTTTATTTTCTATAGATGCTAGATACTTGGAATAACTGTCCTCAGTCTTGTCCAGCTTTTTTTGCAGAGTGGGACAAATACAAGTTCAAGCAAGATACAGAAGAAAATATGAGAGTGTGTGTGATCTTGGAGTGTATTTTAATGCTGTTAGGTTCTGCTCAGCACAGTTATTACATTTCTAATGGTATATCCTATTTCTATTGGGAGTCAAACCACTTTTCTGACTTTTCAAATTGAAGGAATAGCCAGATTAATTATCTTTAACAAGAGGTCAAAGCACAAGTTGTCTGTAAGTCTTTATCGGAAGATATCTCATATTTGAGTATTTATTAAAATGGACTTATGTGCAGAAAATCATTTATTCTTTAAATCAAAAGAATTTGGGGGAGGGTTTCCTTTTGGAGGAATTTCCATGGTAGCTATAAAGATCTTATAATTTTCAACTACTCAGAATTGTATCTCATTTCTAATAACTATGAAAATTCCTTTTGGTGAACAATCTTTTCCCCTCTTTCTTGAGGAAAAGAAATAACACTTCCACTTCAAAAGATGAGGAAATCATAGTGCCCTTCTTTCCACCCTAGAGTCTGAGGGAGGGGGATATGACTTATGCTTGGCCATAGTAATGCTCTTGTTCAGAATTTCCTATTTCATTGTTTCTAAGTCTCTTTAATTGGCGAAATGCACATGTAATTCCATGAATACTACAAATGTGTACAAGCATGTACTGTCTCCCTCAGACCAAAGTATAGAAAAGTATAGAAAATTTCCAGCATCCAGAAAGTTTCCTTCTTGCCCCTTCCAAGTCAATATTCTCACCTAACAAGTAAGTACTATTCTTACTTTTACACTAAATTAGTTTGACCTGCTCTTCAATTTCATATAAAAAAATCATACGATGTATATACATTTTTGTATCTGTTCCATTTCACTGGAGAAATCTCTCTCTTTCTCTCTCTCTCTCTCTCTCTCTCCCTCCCCATCTCTCTCTATATATATTCATACGAAATCCATCTATGTAATGTCATATGCTTTTTTTTTTTAATTTTTATTTATTTATGATAGTCACAGAGAGAGAGAGAGGCAGAGACACAGGCAGAGGGAGAAGCAGGCTCCATGCACCGGGAGCCCGACGTGGGATTCGATCCCGGGTCTCCAGGATCGCGCCCTGGGCCAAAGGCAGGCACCAAACCGCTGCACCACCCAGGGATCCCTGTCATATGCTTTTTGACCATCATGGAGTATTCCATTCTATGAATAAATCACAAATTGTTTACCCATTTTCCTACTCATATATATCTGGGCTTCTTAATGTATTTTTGCAATACAGAGTGAAAATGATGTATGCACTCCTGTGACTGGATCCTGGTCACTATAGGGACCCATTTCTCCTAGGTAAATACCTAGGAGTCAGTTCCTTTGTCATAGAGTAGATATATGCTTAGGCTTAACAGATACATCAGACAATTTTTCAAAGTTCTTGAACCACTTACCATGCCCACCAGCGATGATTGAGGATGCCGATTGTTCCACATCTCACCAATACTTGGGTTGGACTTTAGTTGTTCTGTTGATTGTGTAGTAGCATCTCATTATTTTGTATTGCATTCAGGTTGCATGAGTAAAAATATGGATTTCATTTTTTATATGCTTATTAGCTACCCAAGAAGTCTCACTATTTTATTTTGTTAATTTTTAGTACTTTATTTACATAAATTAATGTGTATACTGCACACATTTTATTCTAATTTCTGGCTTCCTAATTCACATTGTTGATTTTTTTCTAAGCACATATTCTTAATTTTAAGGAAATTAAATTTATCATTTCTTTTAAGATTAATGCAATATGAATGCTATGAGTTATCATTAAGATATTTCTATGTCTTCTTGTATTTTAGCTGTCTTATTTACTTTTTAAAACTATGATCCAACTCAAATTAATTTTTACTTATGGTTTCAGAAGAGTCAGTGTCCTTTTGCTTTTCACATAAAGTCCATTGCCCCCATATAATTTATTAAAGAACAACAACAACAACAAAATTCAAAAACATCCCCTTATTAAGTTGTAGTGGTGTCTATTATAAATCAAAAGACTTTATCTATGCTATAATATATCTAAATTCTATATTCTGCATTGCTCTGTCTATAGTCTTAATTTCTGCAGCTTTCCAGTAGTTCTTAAAATTCTTGAAATTTGCTATTAGATCTGTGTTCTTCTATTTAAGATTATTTTGGTTCTTTAGAGTCATGCATTTCAATATAAATTTCAGAATCAGATTTTCCATTTTTATTAAGAATTTCTTTTTTACATGTCTGTAGTTTACATTTAAAAACCAGAGATCAATTTGGTGACAATCAACACCAAATTTAAAAATAAACTTAAGAACTTATAATACCTCTTCATTTATTTTTTAAGCAACATTTTCTGATTTGTAGGGAAGATATCACACATACCTTTTGTTAGATTTAGCTCTATGCATTTGATATCAGTTGATTTTTTGATGCTTTATAGATGGTATTTTGAAAATTATTAGAATACTGACTTTGTATCCAGTTGCCTGAGTAAATACACTTATTTCTAATAATATATTTTTAGGTTGTTTTGGATGTTCTCTGCCATGTTCGAATGAAGAAAATTTTACTTTTTAAAAAATATTAATAGGCTTTGTTTCTTTTTCTTCCCATTTTATATTGTCATGAAAGGTAATATTATTCTTGACATCAGGCAGAATGTATGGTATTTTATCACTGATTATCCATTCTTGTACCTTTAAAGGTATTCTTCATCATAATATATGCATTGGTTTTCATTACTAATATATAAACATAAATAGCTATTGATATTTTAATTTTTTAAGATTTTTTAAAAAATTTTTAAAGATTTTATTTACTTATTTACTTAAGAGAGAAAGAGAGCTTGAAAGAGAGAAAGAGTGAGAGAGCACGAGCAGTGAGGAGAAGTAGACTCTCTGCTGAGCAGAGAACCTGATGTGGGACCTGATCCCAGGACTCTAGATCATGACCTAAGACAAAGGCAGATGCTTAACCAACTAAGCCACCTAGGCACCCTTCTGTTGATATTTTTAATAGACTATTTTTATGATAGTTTTAGATTTACAGAAATAATACCATGAAGATACAGAGATTTGCCATATATCATATACCCTGTTTCCCTTATTATCAATACTTTACCTCAGTATGGTATTACTGATATGTCCCAAATTATGAACCAACATTGATACCGTTATTATCAGCTAATGTCAATAGTGTATTCAGATTTCCTTAGTTTGTACAAAATGTCCTTTTTTGTCCTGGAAGCCCATCCAGGACACTATATTACATTAGTTGTCATATCTCCTTAGGCTTCTCTTGGCTGTTCACGTATCTCAGATTTGCCTTGTTTTTGATAATCTTGATAGTTTTGAGGAGTGCTGTTTGGTTATATTGAAGTTATATTAGTTATATTCTCAACTAGAATTTGTCTGATGTTTTACACATGATTAGATGGATGCTATGAATTTGGGGAAGGAAGATCACAGAAGTAGTGTACAATCTTCATCACATTTTGTCAAAGTACATAGTATCAACATGACTGTTGATGTTGACCTTGATTTACTATAATGTTTGTCAGATTTTTCAACAGTAAAGTACATTTCCCCCCACTTTCATATTGTACTTACTGGAAGGCTGCCATTTGAATAGCCCAGAGTTAAAGAGTGGGAAATTATGTTTGCCCTCCTTTAATCTATTTGGAATTCTGTATAGTAGATTTGTCTCTTTTACCTCATGTGAATTTACTCAATCATTTGTGTATATGATGTGGAGTCATAAATACATTTTATATTCAAGGTTATAATCCAATATTAATTTATGTATTATGTTGCTCATATTGTTACAGTTTTGGTTATTGACACCTCTCTTAATTGGCTCTGGTGCTCATTTGTATATGTGTGTATGCATGTGTGTGTGTGTGTGTGTGTGTGTGTGTGTGTGTGTGTGTATTTGGGATGCTTCCTTGCTTCCCGGCACTGCACAATTCTCTAGGCTCATTTTACGTATCTTCTATATGGTCCTATAATCAACCATTTCTTCAACGGATAAAAACTGTAAATAGGTAGTTCTTAAATAGTTTAACAGTTCCTCAAAACTATGAATATATGGTTTCTTTTATTGGAGAATGGCATTTAACTGGGTGCTGGCCCTCATTGTTGTTACTGGGATGTCATGTCTTCTAGGCCTTCTTAGCTACAGAACAAATAAATACAGGTATGTATACTAGCCTGTGTATATACACACATCTACAAATATTTCTAGTTATTTGTGTCTATACTAAGTTAAATATAAATTGTTACTGATGTCTCCAACTCTAATCCATTATTACATGGATTATTCTAGCTTCTTCCCTTTCATCTGTAAATTTCATCCCCAAAGGGCAGAAACCTGGCTTTCACCATCTACCATCCCATTACTTAATTGCTAAATTCCAGTATCCATGTATAGTAATAACAGAATTGTTAACCTGTACCCTCATTGGAAACTACTTTATTGACCTGACTACAATACTTTTGTACAATTCTTTTTGCCTCTAGACTTACAGAATGAATTAATTTCTGGTTATTTATGTCAGCAGCTTTCCTCCCACCCTCTGCTGTGAGGCTATTTTTAATCCCTTTAGATTCTTTTTTTTTTTTTTTATTCATGAGAAACACAGAGAGAGAGAGAGAGAGAGAGAGAGAGAGAAGCAGAGACACAGGCAGAAGGAGAAGCAGGCTCTGTGCAGGGAGACTGATGTGGGACTTGATCCAGGGTCTCCAGGATCACACCCCAGGCTGAAGGCAGCGCTAAACCGCAGAGCCACCCAGGCTACCCCATCCATTTAGATTCTTTTATCACAGTCTGCCTTCTCTCTATGGAGCTCCTGACTTCCTAAATATATATTTTTTTTAATTTGCATACATTATGGTCCACTGTATTACAAAGTTCAATGAGTTTTGCCCAATGCATAATGTCATGTGTGCACCAATTCATGGTAACATATAGAATATTTTCACCATCCTAAAAATCCTGTGATTCACTTAGTCATCATCACTCCCCTCTCCCATTAGATCCTACCAGTCACTCATTATTTTGTTGGCTGGATAGTTTGACTTTTCTAGAATGTCCTATAACTGGAATTGCACATAATGTTGTGTTGGGAAATGAGAGCCGGTGTATTAAATTAATAATATGCAGATTATGACCTGCTGCATGAGGAGGTATAAGCCCCCCAGAGGGGGTCAGCAAGAGACTCCTTTAACATCTGAGCTCCCACTTTGGGGAAGGGAAAACCAAAGGGCCTTTTGATTGAATGTGCTGTTTCAATACACCCATGCAAAAGAAATCACCAGGTTTATTACTTACTGATCCCAGAAGCATGGGTGGGGAGTGGGGTGGGGCACAATAAGCTGAGGGGAAGGCAGCTCTCTCTCTCTCTCAGATCACAGAAAGCAGGACTGACATCGGGGTAGCAAATACCTATTGCTTAAGAGGTGGTTGGGGCGGAGGTCATCAACTTTTTGCAGGCTCAGCTCTAAGTGGTTATTTTAAAAGATACCCTGGAAAAAGCAATGTGGGAACTTATAGTGGGACTCATAAGCTCAAGTCCTTATCTAAATGTCCAGATTCTGGACAGAATTATCATATTGTAAAATTCCTAGGTAGCAACTCAAAATACTTGTTTTTCTCATTATGTAATCTTTTCAGACTGACCTCTTTTACTTAGCAGTTGCACTGAAGACTCCTTCATGTCTTTATGTGTCTTGATAGTCACTCCTTCTTATTGATAAATAATATAATATTCCATTGTATGAATGCACCAAAATTTGTTTATCCATTTAGTCATTGCAGAACAGCTTGGTTACTTCCTTTTTCTCTTTCTTTCTTTCTTTCTTTCTTTCTTTCTTTCTTTCTTTCTTTCTTTCTTTCTTTCTTTCTTTCTTTCTTTCTTTCTTTCTTTCTTTCTTTCTTTTCATTCTTTTTCTTTTTATCTATGAAAAAAGCTTCTATAAACATGGGCATGCATGTCCTTGTGTGTACATAAGTTTTTTCTCAAATGTTTAAATACCTGAGCATGATTACTGGATTGAATGAAAATATTTTTTTTAATCTTTGTAAGAAAATGCTAAAATTTCTACTATACCATTTTATATTCCACCAAAAGTGAATGAGAGTTCCTGCTATTTCACAATCTTACTAGAATTTGGTATTGCTGGTATTTTGGGTTTTAGGCAATTTAATAAGGGTGTAATGGTATATCTTTGGGGCTTTATTTTTTTTATTTGAAATTTTCTTATGATGAATGATGTCAATATGTTCATACCTGGGTATCATATATATGACATAAGCTCTACAAATACAGATATAGATATGGATATACTTACGCAGGTATAGATATCATCTTTGGTGAGGTATTTGTTTAAATCTTTTGTCCATCTTCTAATTGAGATTTTTGCTTTCTTATTTTGGATAATTATTTGTATGTTTCAGATAGAAGTTCCTTATCAGATATGAAGGTTGCAAACATACTCTGTCTGTGGCTTGTATTTTCATTCTCTTAATAGTATCTTTCATGGAGAAGTCTTTAATTTTAATACAATCCAGCATATAATTTTTTCTAACATCAATCATGCATTAGTGCTATATTTAAATATTAACAATCAAACCCAGGGTCACATATATTTTCTTCCATGTTATCTTTAAGAAATTTTATGGTTTTATTTTTTACATTTAGGTACAGTATTGATTTTGAGTTAATTTTTGTGAAAGGTGAAAGCTTTGTGTCTAGATCTTTTTTCTTTCTTTCTTTCTTTCTTTCTTTCTTTCTTTCTTTCTTTCTTTCTTCTTTCTTTCTTCTTTCTTTCTTTCTCTCTCTCTCTTTCTTTCTTTCTTTCTTTTTTCTTTCTTTCTTTCTTTCTTTCTTTCTTTCTTTTTTCTTTCTTTCTTTCTTTCTTTCTTTCTTTCTTTCTTTCTCTTTCCTTTTCCTTCTTTCTTTTTAACATAGGGACATCTAGTTATTCAGCATCATTTGTTGAAAGCTCCATCCTTTTTCCATTGATTTGTGTTTGTTTCATTGGAAAAGATGTTTGCTATATTTGTATGGATATATTTCTGGGCTCTCAGTTCCACAAATGTATTTGTATATTCCCTTCTTTTCCCCCAATATGTATATACCTTTTATTTTCTTTTAAAAAAATCTTATTGCAACTATAACAATGGGTTTGTCCATTTCTTCCTCCAGTTTTACCAATTTATGCCTCATGTATTTGAAACTTGGTTGTTAGATACATATATGTTAACAGTTATTATGTATTGCTGAAGGATTGACCCCTTAATAAATGTAAAATAGCTTCCTTGTAGATGTCATATAGTTGTATCTTATTTTTTTATTCACACTGAGAGTTTCTATTCTTCAATTAGTCTATTGAGATCCCATAAATGTAAAGTGATAACTGAAATGATTGATAACCTTGTTTTGAGTGATAGCAGAGTGAAATTGGAAACAATCTATTATAAGATCCACTATGAAATGTTAGCCTGTTATTTGAAAGTGGACTTTAATTAGTTGTAAATGTATATTGCAAACTCTATGGCAAACACTAAGATTTTTTAAAAAGAAGCATAAATAAGAGTGGTGAGAAAATGGAATTATATAAAATGCTCAGTTAAAATCAGAGAAGGGAATAGTAAGGAAAAATAAAAAAGAAAAAAGATAGATGAAATGAATAAAAAGTGGATATGGACATTAATCCAACTATATCAGTAATTCTTTCTAATTCCATTGAATATGCTATGAATTCCATGCTGTTTTGACGAAGTTGTATGTGCCAAGAATGTTTGCTTCTTTTGTAAAAATAATTGTCTTTTTTTCCCCTTTTTTTTAAATTTATTTATTTATTTGCAAGAGAGAGGCAGAGAGAATCTGAAGCAGACCCTGCACTGAGTGCAGGGCCCCACACAGAGCTCCCTCCCACAACCATGAAATCATGATCTGAGCTGCAATCTGATATCATAACCTGAGCTGAAACCAAGAGCCAGTTGCTCAATGGACTGAGCCACCCAGGTGCCCCAGAAAACTCTCATCTTCTTTATACATTTAGTTTAAGTAATTTTTTAATTTAATTTTATTTTTTTTTACTCTTCCTTCTAATATGCTCTGAAAGACGCCAGCTATGGCTGTGTGATGCTGTGGCTCTCTAACTTTTTAACATGAGTACTCATAGAACATTTTTTCTTTAGTACATTTTCCTTTGTAACTGAGAGATTCTGCTATGGAGTTCACCCTTGATCTATCATTTAGTTGCTGAAGAGATTTTCAGAGTGTGTTCTCTGATTTTTTCATCTTATCCACAAAAAGGTCTGTCTTTTCTCCTTTAGCTTCCTGCATTGTTCCAGGTCATATTAAAAGCAACAAAATGTTTTGAACTCTATAATAGACATAATTCTGTAAAACCAGACAATGAGATAGTTGTCTGTGGTTACTGTACAAAAAATGTTTATCTGTCCCCCCAGTGAACAGTCAAGTAGTGAAAGAGCCAGAGTTATGCTCCCTTATTCCAGCCTATATAATTATGCAAAGGCAAACTTTCTTGAAGACAGAGTCTGGATAAGGCTCAAGATTATACTTCCCTTTCTCAAAACTGACGTGATGGAACTGATGGTTCCCTCCTATGATACACTCAAGCACTTCCTTCTGAGGATTAAACTTTTTTTTCCCCCCCAACGGAACAAAAGCTTGGATCAAACTAAAGGATGTACCTAGGTTCGGTGCTGACTGGGTATTTTCTCTCATTTTTTAAAGCAAGAAATGAGATTGTCAGTAATATTTTTACAGCATTTGTCCATATTCCACAAGTGTTCTCATATTTCTAGACATCTTTTAGCAACTACAAGCAGGGATAGGTCATACAGGAGAAAATTTTTATTCCTTCTAACTGTGGCATTACTATGAAGTGATAAAAGTCATGGAGGTACCAACTTACACCTGCCTCAGGCATCTTCTTTACCACATTGGTTACAACTGTTGATCCACATTTCCAGAAGATGAAAGTAAGAAAATCACTGCCTTCATTAACAATTGCCTTGACTAACTTTATCACTGCAAACTGAAGCTACTTTTATTTAGTTCCTTTCTCCCTAACTCTAACCCTAAGAGTATGTGTTCTTCATCCTACAATAGACTGAATTTCTAGCACCATTGGTTGAATGCAAAAGGAATTTTGATGGCGATGCTTTTATATTTGAGCTACAATTGGAAAGATTTCTTTCTTCCTCAGGCCAACTTTTCTCTGCATCTCCTCCTGTTTGCCTTCCTTTCCTGCACTACGAACTTGTGTTTGTTCATGGGAGGCAGCAAAACACACACCTTGCAATGTTTCTCTTTTCCTAAGTGGCAATGTCTCTGGTCTTCTTACCCATGGAGATGAAAGCCTTTTGTTTCAAGTACCAGTGCCTAATCAATCACATTAAATAGATGCCTGCCCAGAAGCAGAGAATGATGAAGCTCATAGCAATCATTTTTAATTTTTATGAACTATTACTCCACTGACAATCTAACAAGAAGATAAAACAGTTGTAAATATTTATGCATCCAACATGGGAGCACCTAAATACATGAAACAGTTCATAGCAAAATGTGATTTTATCTATCTATATCATCTATATCTATATCTAAATCATATATATATATACATATATATATATATATAATGGAATATTATTCAACCATAAGAAAGAAAGAGTGAAATCTTGCCACTTACAATGATGTGGATGGTTCTAAAGAATATAATGCTAAGCAAAATAAGCCAGTCAAAGAACAGGAAATACCATATGATTTCACTCATATGTGGAACTTAAGAAACAAAACAAACAAAGGAAAACAAAAAGAGAGAGACAAACCAAAAAACCAGACTCTTAACTATAGGGAACAAACTGAGGGTTACCAGAGTAGAAGTGGGTGGAGGGATGGGCAAAATAGGTGATGGGAGTTAAGGAATACACTTGTCTCGATGAACACTGAGTAATAAATGGAACTGTTGGATCACTATATTGCACACCTGAAACTAATAGAACACTGTATGTTAACTACACTGAAATAAAAATAAATAAATAGAAATTTTACTCCCTTAATGATATGAAGTTAACAAAATCATAGAACAAAAGAGAAGAAAATTTGTGAAAGCTAATAAAACTATAAGAATTTCCTATGAGTAGGGAGAAGTCAGCTATTTAAATTATGGTCCTACCAGGGCCAAACCTAAGTGGATCTGACTTGGTGGGTGGGGGCAATATGATAGCTCTTTTTCAAAGATGAGCTGCAGAATCAGGTATATGATTTCTATTATTCTTCATATTAGAACATATTTTAACATAATTCATACTCATGTTTCAACAAATCTGAACAACTAACTAAAAGTCATAGCTAAATGGGATGGGAAAGAGCAGACCATTCCTCAAGTAAATGGTGTTTTCGGGTAGAGTTTTCCTGGTGTCTGACAACTAGGTTAGAATTTAGAATAAAGCTTCATTCTTGAGAAGAAATAGACTGTATGTCATAGAAACAAAGGCAGAAACCCAGGGACATGGGAGGAGGCATAGGAAAAAGGAAGTTATGAAAGATATGTAGAGTTTAGAGTACCACACTAGGCAACCCAATTGCCAGGCTTAGGTGACTCAGGCTTATTTTAGTTACCCCTCTTATCTAATCTGACCCTAAAATCAAGACTGGAATATCCAATATAACACCAGGTTTGTTCAGAATTGGATAGGAGCTGGCTGCAACTGATCACCCAGGCTGGTAGATGAGTAAGATTGAAAAAGGTGCAGACAGGGGCACCTGGGTGGCTCAGTGGTTGAACGTCTGCCTTCAGCTCAGGTTGTGATCCTTGGGCCCTGGGTTCAAGTACTATATCAGGCACCCACAGGGAGCCTGCTTCTCCCTTTACCTATGTCTCTGCCTCTCTCTGTGTGTCTTTCATGAATAAATAAATAAATTCTTTAAAAAAATTAAAAGAAAAAAAGGTGGAGACTGATTGAGACGCAGGTGAGGACCATTGTAAATGAGGATGAGAAAGAATAGGCAGTGGTTTGGATTAAGCAGACCTATGGAAAACAGGAAAAGAAGAGAAAGCAAACCATTGAAGAGTTCTTTTTCCTCTCTCTCCACTCCCTGACCCAAATAAAGCACAAGATTTGTGTATATTTCCATTGTGCTAATAGCTAGCCCTACTAATAGTACAGATTTTTTTTAACCTTTTTTGGACCACTGAAAATTAGATATTATTTAATTTAACATGCATAATCAGTGAATAAGAAAATGAAGACTTAGACCAAGTGACTTGCAGCAATTCATAAAGTGGGGATGAGGAGGCTTCACTCATTGGCTTCCACCATTCTGCTATGGTTGGGTCCTGAGCAAGATGGACTTAGATGGAATATACAAGGAGTTTATTAGTGGGGGGGGGGCGGGCTCTTGAGAACAATAAATAGAAAGAGAAGGGAAAAGAAGGGTCGGGAAGGAAAGGGAAGGGAAAGGAAGGAAGAATGGGTAGAAGGAGAAGTTGAGCTGGTATGCTGTCTCAAGGGAAGTTTCAGCAAACCTTAGAGGGATTCAGAAGAATCATTCCTAATTGTCCCAAGTGAGAGAGCCAGACTTTTATACTCCTGCATTGATCAGTACTTGAATATCATTTCCCTGTAAAGGTGGAAGGGCCTTGAGCAAAGTGGTACTATTCAGTGAGGTATCCCTGAATGGGTCTAGAGAGGAGGGCTGTCTTCCCACAGTAATTCTAGTTCCCAGGGTAATAAGTACTTCATTCCAAAGGAGTATGTACCTACATGACACATCATGGCTGCCACGACATAGACAATCTTTTATTTATAACTCAGGGAGAAGGAAATAGTCACAGGGGCAGAGAGCTTCATCTGGTAGGACCCACAGATTCCAAATGAGCAATAGCTGGAGAACCATTTAAAAATCGTTCTGATTTCCAGAAAAGAGAATGTATAGATGGGAAGTGGGCACTCTTATACATGGAACAAGCTTTCAGAGTGTGTGAACATCACTGCCACAGGTCATTGGGTCATCATTTTTGAGACTCATTTTACTCTAGATGAGCTGTAAGAAAGAAAGTCTGCAGGCCAGAGTTCTCCTCGGTCTTTGTCCTGATCTGATTTATCAGTTTATCAGCCTTTAGTCAATCTCTTCATCTTTACAATAGGGTGCTCGATTATCTGCTTCACTTAGCCTCTGTCAAAATTATATAAAATAATTATAAAGAAATGCTTTATAACTTGGGTAATATTTCTGTGAAACTTTCTGGTATAATTCAGGTTCAACTGAGACCTTCCTTCAGACATGAACTTCAGACAGTAAATGCTTTGTTTGTATGCAATGGGTAGACTTTCAGTCATTAATAGATGCAGCATCAATCATTTTTAAAATTCCATTGACGTTTGAAAAAATATTTCATTACTTTTAGCAATACACATTGCTTTCTTATCCATTGTCTTTCTAATCCATTGCATCTGAAAAACATAAAAGTAACTAAAATACAATCTTTTGTTTTGCCTATCTCTCTCCCACAGAATATATTGTTTGCTCTTACAAAGGGAGCATATAGTTCCTACTTTATTAGGTCATTAATTCTAAGCCTGAGAGAAGTTATTGTGCCCTGATAAAACCTTCTACTGTCATAAATACCAGAAAAATAGATGTTGGATTCATGGATCTAACTCTTGGATTTTATGATCTCCAAAAACTTTAGACCTTGTTTGTACTTCAATTTGACTCTTTCCAAAAATGAGAGTTTAAAAAATTATCATATTAAGATTCATAGGTGAAGCATAATTAGCAATGGATATGATGAACAATAGAAATAGGTCTTTTCACAAGTGTTGACCATACTGATAATAACAGAG
Organism: Canis lupus dingo; assembly: GCF_003254725.2. NCBI lineage: Eukaryota > Metazoa > Chordata > Mammalia > Carnivora > Canidae > Canis > Canis lupus. The sequence continues at coordinate 55,882,756 of NC_064250.1, forward strand.
TACACATAGAAATGCCTTTCACAGAAATCAAAAGATAAATTTGCTTGCTATAGCCAATAGGCAAATGAGGCTTCGTTTTTGTATATAATTTTTCAGATTTAACAAATATTACCTAACCTGATGTTTTCACATCCTGCTCAACATCTTTTAATGGTGGCTTAAAGTCCCCAATACTATTCTCTCTATTTAGGACTTTGAAGGTCACTGATACAGCAAAATATCTACCTGAAGAGATTATCTCCACAAAAATTTTAAGAGTTATTCAGTGCTGAAATTAGCCAGTGATTTACCCTTTGAAAGAATAAGAAATGAAGTGAGTGAATTTTTATTGAAAGAATCTAGGAAGGTCAGATTTAGGGCCATCACTATGAGCAGATTTACAGTCATCTTGAGACACAAAAGGAATTGAAGAACTTTGAAAACAATATTGAAGACTTATGTCAAGGAATTCACAATTTTGTTTAGGAGTGGTGTTTTCTGTTCTGAGTAGATGGGCATTTATAATTTTTGTCCTCCAAAAACATATCCAAATTAAACAGGTAGAGTTGTGATCAAATTTTGACATTTGTGTATTTCTGACATCTTCACATGCTCTTGTCATACTTTATAATCAGCAATAAACCATGAAGGCTATAGAAAAAAGGCTGTGTAATTGTTTTGAGTTAGACTGACCTTTTATCTGAGCTATGAGCTACTTTGCATAATCAAGTAGGCCTCATATATGCCCAACTGCAAATCAACTATTGCTTTACAGTCATCCTGACAACTGTATTAGAACTGAGGACTAAAGTGACCAGACATTCTGATATGGAGTCACATATTGATAATAATTAGGATAATTTCTTGCTCATTAACCTGAGATCTTCTTGGGGCCAGGAGATATGTCTTATTTGTATTTAAATTCTAAGGGTGTTAGTTAGCCTCTGTCAGGTTGCAAGTTTTAAAATCATCCAGTTTCCTCTGGTTAATGGAAGAGTTCTTATGAGACTAGGCAAGGAGGTAAAAGGATTAAGTACTTAGGTACTGTGTGCACTCAACTCATGGAACACCTCCTTGGGCTCCATCTCAGTAAATAAGGCAGTTCTGATAGACTCTCAGACCCACATGACTCAGCTCCCCACTCCTTTCCTGTTTCTCTCTTTGCTTTTGTTTCCTTCTTACTCAAAATTATCATTTCTATCCTTTTCTTTGTCCTTTCTTTTCATCCTCATGGTCTCTTCTCTTTCTTGGCTTCCTTACTTCTTTACTTATCTCCTCCCAACCCCTGTTTTGACTTACTACCTTCTTTATATTAACTCTATGCATATGGTCTCTCTCTCTCTCTTTTCTGTATTTATGTTCGGCGCTCTAAAAAGTGACCATACGATCTTTCATCCAACCTCATTAAAAAATGAAGCATCTGGGATCCCTGGGTGGCGCAGCGGTTTAGCGCCTGCCTTTGGCCCAGGGCGCGATCCTGGAGACCCGGGATCGAATCCCACGTCGGGCTCCCGGTGCATGGAGCCTGCTTCTCCCTCTGCCTGTGTCTCTGCCTCTCTCTCTCTCTCTCTCTCTCTCTCTCTCACTGTGTGCCTATCATAAATAAAAAAATAAAAAAATAAAATAAAAAAATAAAAAAATGAAGCATCCCTCTGTTTGGAATCATCCTCGATGAGCATCACTTATTTCTGACTAATTATAGGCCTCCTAGCAAACCTGCGGTTCGTCATTGCGGAACCAGGTAGCTTACCTCTGATTCCATCACCTGCTACCACAATGGTCAGGCCACATGTGTCAAAGTATGTTTACTTCCTTCAGAAATTCATGGGGGTTTGTCAAAGAACAACAAAGCCATGAAACAGATTTTATTCAGTAATTACTGACGTTATGGGAAGAGCAGAGCTCCATTTTGACCTGCATAGAGGTGATTAGCCATTTTGAAGGGAGAATGGTGTAGAGAGAGGGAGTGAGTGGGGGCTTAATTAGAGTCAGGGAAGTGAACAATTACAAAGAGCTGGTCAGTGTAAATGCTGATGAGGCCTGCTACGTAGAAGAGCTGGTAATTATCTAAGTGAGGCTACATCCTCCCACAAGACTGGGAGACAGAAGCATTATCCCTCCTGATGATCACATTTCAAAGAAATGGTTTGCAGGTCCTTGAGAGAGACACTTCTGAGTTGTAGGAGATACATATACATCTCAAAAGGACAAAGGATGAATTCACAATTGTGAACCCTTTCTGCTGATACATATTTTTATAACCTTGGGAAACTCATTTAATTCAGAGGGGCTTTAAATTCGCACCTGTAAATAATGGAATCTGGTTTCAACAAATATGAAAGCAAGTTCATTATGACTTTAAGACTTTGCAACTAAACCAAGGGATGTGTAAAAGTAAGTAGACTCATTTCATCACAGCAACTTTTCCATGTATATTTCTACACCGATCTGAAAATAAATGACTTAAAAATAAAATGATGTATGTGATTCTAGAAGCTCAATTCAAAACATATGTGAAACTCGTTTACTCCATTATATATTTCCCAAATGTTTCTACTTCATTTGTTTCTCCTTTTCTCTCTCACACACACTTCTGACACCAGATGTATGAGTTTTCCACACAAAGCAACTCTGACACTGACTGTCTGGAGTTAGCATTAGATCCTGTAAGTTAAGGGCTTAGTGACTCAAGACTGTCTCCCCTTCAGATACCAGTTGCAAACCTCAAGGTGGTGCTTAGTACTTTTGACCTATCAAACCTAAACAGGGTTCCCCAGCCCTGAGTTCAATAATTTCCTAGAATGGCTCACTGAACTCAGGGAATCACTTACCAGTTGATTATAAAGGATGTGTTAAAGTTCACAGATCGCCAGATGAAGAGATACATAGGGTGAAGTCTGGGGGAAGGGTTAGGGAGCTTCCATGCATTCTCTGGGGGAGGTGACCACCTAGCACTTCCATGTGTTGAGCAGCCAAAGCTCTCTAAATCTTATGCTTTGGAGGCTTATCATATAGGTATAACTGATCATTAACTTACTTTCTAGTCTCTCTCCCCTTTCTAGATGATGGGGATGTAACTGAAGATTCCAATCTTCTAATCATGGTTAGATCTTGCTGATGACCAGCCCCCATCCTGAAACTATCCATGAAAAGTCATCATTAGAAAAAAAGACACTCCTATCACCCAGGAAATTCCAAAGGATTTAGGAGTTGTGTGTCAGGAATTGGAAGCAGAGACCTATATATATATATTTTTTTTTCCATTATTTCACATTTGTTTTTAACATGGGACACTGCTGAAAACTTTCTTGGGTTAGCATAATGGAAATTTATTTGTAATATATGATTTTAATATGATAAGCAAAAGTGTTACACTTAAAGAGATCTGCATGCCTACACAATAATTCATATGCCATTGTTTTCATAAGATTAGTCCTATGTTTTCCTATAGCTTCCAGGTAATGACTTGAATAGCCAAAACTTCAGTTTTTAAGGTCCCAAATGTTTTCTGTCACCCTGCCTCTCTATCCTTCCTAGGCTCACCCCAACTTTCTCTGTCTTCAGGAGCTTTCTCTGAGGTCCTCCAGCATATCATGTACCTTCTTACCACTGGGGTTTGGCACATGCTATTCCCACTGTCTATGATGCTCTTCTCCCACTTAGTGAAAACTTGTAATTTTACAAAAAACATTATTGTTTTTTCAATGAGATAGTTAAGTGAAAAGAAGAATTCTCCGTTGTCTTCAGTTTGTTAAAACTAATCATCATTGAAAAAGTGAGTAAGCTCATGCAGTCTAGCTTTTATGTACAAACAGCAATTTTGAAGACTTGTGGATTTTTTTCCATACCACAATTTATTTCTCCACTAAAACGTAATCACAGTCTTTGTTTTGATTTTAGAAAGAATTTGAAATAGGATGGGACAGTATTTAAAAGCCGCATGCAATTCTACAAATGATTGAAAATAAAGATATGTGGGAAACATGGCAAAATTTGGATGACTTGTCAGTGAGCTAAATATGATTTTGGTTGAAATATGAATAGCCCACCACTGTGGGTTTAAGTGTGTCCCCTACCCCCAGCCCCAATTTTGTAAAGTTCTCATCCCTATACCTGTAAATGTGACCTTACTTGGAAATAGGGTCTCTGTGCATGTAGTCAAGTCAAGGTGACACCAGTAAGAAGATGCTGAATTAGGGTGAGCCCTGATCCAATGACTGAGGTCCTTATGAGAAGATCCATATACACAGGCACACAAGAAAAAGTACCATATTGAAATGACATATTTATAAGCCAAAGGACATCAAGAGTTGCTGGCAAACACCTGAAAAGAGAAAGAGGTGAGGAAGTGTCATCCCTTAGAGACTCCAGAGAAAGCCCGGCCCTGCCAACACCTCCATTGGATTTGTAGGCTCCGTAGATTTCTGTTATTTTTAAGCCACCTACTCTGTGGAGTTTTGTTCTGGCAGCCCTGGAAATCTAATATACCCACTAATACTTGGCCCTTGCCAACACTGCTTTTGGAATCTGTGATGATCTCTGAAATATCCAAGTGTCCGTTTACATCAGAGAATCCCGCTATCATTCATTTTCTTTTGCATTCTCAATGGATTTACGTAATGGTCAATGACAGAGACACATTTGCACAAACACCCACAAGTACAGTTCAAAAGCTGAAGAAGATGATTTTTGAACTTTAAAACTAATCACCGATTTGGTGGTGGTGGTGTTGCGGTGGGGGGGAGTTATTTGTTTTCAGTAACAAAATCCTGTGACTACACAGGTTAAAATGGAGATCATTTTCAATTTCATGGTGTTTTTTTTCCTCCCTTTAATTATTTCTCAATGAAAGGAAACAAAGAGGAAAAATATAACTGTGAAAAGTCTCAATAATTAAAATGTCACCTCAAAACTTTAAGAAGCACTGGAACGAAGCTTAGTATTTCATTTGAAAATAAGGATTTTACTATCTTGTGTTCACAGTTGGGACTTTCCAGCAGGATTCCACAGCTGTGTCTACATTGAGCCAAAGCGCCGCAATGAAGAGTTATATTCAGCCCAACATTTACAGAGACTCCCAGGTAGCCAGATGTGAAGTTTTTGATGAAATTTCAGATGACTCACTAAATGTTTCTTTTTAATCTTTGTTTTGTCATTACATTGGCAGTGATTGAGTTAGTTTGGGAGTGTTTTTGATACTTTAAGTGAGCAGTTCAGAAATAAGTACTGGTGGAAATGGCTTCTTCATCTTTGTAAATTTTATTTTATTTTAATCTACTGAAAATCCTCTATCATGCTTTTATGTTATTTCTCATTTATTCACTTATAAATATTAATTATACAACTATTATGGGCCAGAGCCTTCAGTTGTTGGATCTTTCAGGATTGTGTCATTTGCAGAGAGCTGTTTCACCCAAGCTCTCTCATCCTTCCCTGGGACAGCCCACATGTAATAGCTGATGCATCTGGAGTTATCAAACCCTTGCCCTTAATTCTAATGAAGGACAACTTTGGTAGGACATGTTTTGCTTCCAGAGTTCATGATGGGGCTGGCTAAGACTGATTTAGGTTAGAGAGGCTCTGGCACCTTGGAGAATTTCAGTGGTTGCTCTTCATGGTAGACCATGGCAGACTGTAGGAGAGACCATTACAGAATTGGCCTCAGGATAGCAATTGGGATGATAGGATTAGAAACACTAGTGGTGCTAAACCACCAGAAGGCAGGAAGCTGCAATGATTATAATGAGTGACAAGGTTAGAGCAGCAGCCAGGAGGCTTAATGCAGATAGAGTTATGGAACTAGTTAATAAAATACAGCATCCCTAGGAATGTGCAGCCAACAGAGTCATTGCCAAGCTCTGACAATTCTGAAAGTCAGAGAGACCTGTGATTTCATCTCTGCTCAATTATTTACCATCTGTGTAGTATTAGCCAACTCACTTAACTCCTCTGAATTTTTGTTTTTCTAAATATTAGGGATAATAAATCCTGCTTTGCTAGATTACTGCTTGATTTAAATCAGTTATTATATACCAAAATAAAAAAGACAGAATTGAATCACAGTGAGATTTCAGGAAGGCGTAACAATTATTGTTACTTTATCTGTGGCATTGACTAATAGAATATCAATGAACGCTTCTTTAGAACATTTAATAAAAGTCTCTCTATGAACAAAGAGGAAAGTTTGGGAAAAAAGAAATAATAGATATCCAAATTAGCTTATTAATGACAGACTAATCACAGATGTTACATATATGCCTAAATTGCCTCTATGATAAAACAATCGGAATGAAGCAGAGCCCTTTTTGGGAAAAAATGATAAAGCTAAAAGAAGACATTTAAGACCCATTTTTGACTCCATCTTATGAAACTTAGACCTTTGAATAAATGCATTGGGGGAAAAAAATCATAGCTTTGAGGAAATATTCCAGAAGAGAGCAAAATACCTTTTCAAGGACTGGGATATGCAGGAAGATAATTTAAATAATGTAATTTCTATTTTTATAGTTAAAAGACAATTTTATATTATGCATCTTGAGGTTTGCCTAGTCAAATGATGACATTTCTTTAAATCTAAATATAAATGCATGGCAGAAAAGAGAAGACAGAAACAGCTTGTCAACATGTGACAGTCAAGTGCCAAATTGTAAGTGAACAATGATAGTAAATGGAGACATATGACATAAAATCTGTTCTTCGACTTAGGAAGGTTAAGTTTGGCAATATTACACATTTTTCAGGAAAATCAAAAACTAAAAATCTGTGAAGCTAAGCATATCTGAGAATGTATGGTCTCTCCATATTTTCTGAAATTAAGACACCTTGTCCCTAAGCTCCTAGGCGCACTTAACTTTTAAAACCTTGTAGTTAATTTTATCTCTGGAATGTAGCTGTTCTGATTGTCAAAAATGTGACAACTTTTAAAAGTCTTTTTGACCAATTTCATTTTCCCTAAACCTTTCTAGCTGGTTCCTTCTCTCTTCTAGATCATTTCCTTCTAGAGGAAACATGGATAGTGCAAATGGATCTTTGAGGTGGTCATTTCTCTACTAAGAAAGTGTTTCAAGTAAAATGGACCAGATGGAAAACGTAGAATTAAATCTTAAAATGTTTGAATTCAATTCCAGTTCTACTACATACTAGTCATATGATTTTGAATGGCTTAGTTATTTTCTTTGAGTATTATTTCATCATCTTTGAATTGGAGATTCATAATATCTCCCCTTTTTAGATAGCTAGTTTACTTTTGCCTATTGATTTGATTGTATTTTTGATAATAAAATGATATTATCTACACAAAAGTTTTTTTTTAATATTTTATTTATTTATTCATGAGAGACACACACAGAGAGGCAGAGACACAGGCTGAGGGAGAAGCAGGCTCCCTGAGGAGATCCTAATGTGAACTCGATTCCAGGACTCCAGGATAAGGCCCGGAGCCAAGGGCAGATGCTTAACCACTGAGCCACCCAGGCGGCCCTACACAAAAGTATTTTTAAGTGTAAAGATTTGGGAGGGTCCTGTGGTTTTATTATCCTCACGAACTTATTGTTGTTTGAACAGTAAATGTATTTTTATGTAAATTCAAACTTTGGATGATATGGAGAACTACCTACAAAAGTTGACATATTGTTGATCAGCATCTCCTATGGCCTTGACTTAGATGTTTCCTGGAAGGGAAATGTGATACTTCCTCTCACTGTTGATATTCTCCCTCTGTCACAAGTCTTAAACCAACCAAATGATAGCAAACACAACAAAACAAACAAACAAAACAAGCAGGAAGAAAGAGAATGAATCAATTTTTTATTTGTTTTGAAAAATTCTTTATTTAAAAACAAAACTTCTAAAACTGTGGTACACAATACTTTCAAGGGAAGTAAAAATTCCACAATTTAAATTAAAAAGAATTTGCATGGAAAAACAGAAATATTACATGATTAAAAACAAAATCTCTTAAAAAAAAAAAAAAACATTGTTCTTAAGGTAGATACAAGGTTTTTATTTTAAGAACCAGTGTAGACTTGTCATTTAGACATGTATATCTCAGATACATGGCTCCCGCTTGTCCTTTTTCTCCTCTTTTCCATCTAGTCTCTTATCTCCCAACTACTATTTTCCTTAATACCATTAGCACTAGAAATGTTAGTGAAGATTTTCTTTAAATGTTCTTAAGGGACCAAACAAGGTAAAATAGATGGTTCGGCAAAATAGCATTCGGATTTAAATACATTCGCTGAGTGAAAAAAATCCCTGACACATATAAAAACAGGATCTTTATATGGTAATTGGAGCACATCACAAAATTTTATGTTCACCTCATATTATGTCTAAGGAGAATGAATCCAATTTAATAATTTTTATTGAGGCATAATTTACATAAACTAAAATACACTCTTTTTTTTTTTTTTTTTGTGTGTGTGTTCAGCTTGATGAGTTAGATAAATCTAGATGTGTTACTACAGCCCAGAGAGGTTACAGAGCATATCTATTATTCCGGAAAGTTCTCTTATTCTCCATTGCAGCTAACCTTCTCACCTATCCAAGGCAACCATTGTTCTTCACTTCATCCTATAGCTTATTGTATCTTTTCTTGCATTTCATGCAGATGGAACAATATGCTCTATATTTCTTTGTGTCTTTGTTCATTTGTTCAAGAAAATATATTTGAGACTTACCCATGTTCATGTCTGTATCGATATATTATTTTGTTATTTCTGATAAGTATTCCATTCTATGAATATGGCACTTGGGTAACCATTCTCCAGTTGATGGACGTTTGAGTTGTTTCCAATATTTATGATTGTGAATAAAGCTGCTATAAACATTTTTGTACAGTCATATTTGGACACAGGTTTTCATTACTCCTAAGTAAATATATGAGTGATATTTCTTAGGGTACATACATTTTTACTGCTATTTTTAAAAACTGCCAAACTGAAACAAACAAATTGTCAAATCATTTTCCAGAGTGATTGCATATTTTATACTCCGAGCAGCAATGCGGAAGTGTCTCATTTACTTCTCATCTTCCCAATAGTTGATATTTTCACTCTTTTCTTTTGATTATTTTTCCATTTTAACTGAGCGATGTCTGTCTGATTTGGGTTTTAATTTTAGCTTCTTTGGTACCCAAAGATGATGAACATTTTTCCATGTTTCTAATTGAATGTGGATTATTCGTCTGAAGACTCTTCAGATCTTTTGCTCCATTTTATTGGACTGTTTTTTCCTTTTATTATATGTTTGAGTTATGTTATAATTTTGTATACAAATCCTTTTTCAAATTTATCTACTGTGCTTATTTCTTGAGGTCATTAAATTGTGACTCAATGGTGACTTTATTTATTTATTTATTTATTTATTTATTTATTTATTTATTTATGATAGTCACAGAGAGAGAGAGAGAGAGAGGCAGAGACATAGGCAGAGGGAGAAGCAGGCTCCATGCACCGGGAGCCCGACGTGGGATTCCATCCCGGGTCTCCAGGATTGCGCCCTGGGCCAAAGGCAGGCGCTAAACCACTGCGCCACCCAGGGGATGCCTCAATGGTGACTTTTTTTTTTTTTTTTCAATGGTGACTTTTAAGAACAGAACTTATTAATTCATATAAAGTCTTTTTTTTTTTTGAGTGTTATGAAATTGTGTTCCCCTCCAAATTCATATGATGAAGTCCTAAATCCCAGTACTTCAGAATGAGCCCAAATTTGGAGATACGACCTTTAAGAGGTTATTAAGGTAGGATGAAGTCATATGTGTGGGCCCTAATCCAAAATGATTGGTATCCTCACAGGAGGTAATGACACAAATATACACATGCACACAGGAAAGACCATGTGAGGACATAGAAATAAGGCAATTATTTACAAGTTAACAGGAAAAGACTGAGAAGAAATCAAATTGACCCATATCTTGATTTTGGACTTCCAGCCTGTGGAAGAACTGTGAAAAAATAAAGTTCTGTTGTTTAAACCCCCCAGACTATGGTACTTTGTTATGGTGGCTCCAGCTAATAAAATTAATAATTTTCTTAATTTCATTCCTAAGAAATCTTTGCCTACTCCAAGACTGTGAACTATATTCTCTTTCATTCTTTCTAAATTGAAGCTTCCTTGGGTTAGTTTTATATTTAGGTCTATGATTCACCTTGAATTAATTTTTGTGTTTGAGATGATGTAGTGCTTAAACTCTCTTTTCTTTCTTCATAAGGTTATTTGGTTGTTCAACAATGGCTTTTGTTGAAAAGCCATTCTTTTCCCACTGAATTACTTTGGCACTGTTGTTCAAAATTAATTGACAAATATGTGTGTCTATTTCAAGGCTCTCTATTCAGTTACAGTGATCTATCTATGATCACACCAATATTCTACTGCCTTGATCATATTTAGGTATTGATATGAATTACTTTAAAATTTTTAAAATTTTCTTTTTTTTCAAGGTTAATTTGGCTATTGTAGCATTTTACATATAAATTGACATCTTGTCAATACTTTTAAAGAATATCATGCTAATGTTTTTAATAGAATGTAATTGTATCTATAGACCATTAGGGAGAGGATTGATATTAATAACGTTGAGGCTTTTATCAATAAACATGCTACAATTAGCAATCTATGAAGGCTTTATTTGAATTTCTCTGTGATATTTTGTAATTTTCAATGTAGAATATTTACATAGTTAAAACACCATTCACCTCACCATTCATAATTACCAGTTTGTTGTTGTTGTCATGGTGAGAACATTAAAACTTTACCCTTGTAACAATTTTTAAGCCTGTAATACAGCATTGTTAACTATAGTCATCATGCTGTCCAACAGAGCCCTAGGACTTACACATATTATAACTGAAAGTTTGAACATTAAGACCATATCTCCCTATTTCTTCCACACCTCAGCCCTTGGCAACCACCATTCTATTCTCCATTTCTATGAGTTCATTATTTTTAGATTTTACATATAAATGAGATCGTACGATGTATGTCTTTGTCTGACTTATTTTACTTAATAGATAAAGCCCATGAGGCCCATCCATTTTGTCCATTTTGTCTCAAATCACAATTCTTTCTTTTTTAATAGCTCAGTAAGTTTCCATTATCTATATCTATATCATCTATCTATCTATCTATCTATCTATCTATCTATCTATCTATCATCTATCACATTTTATTTATCCATTCATCTGTCAATGGACACATGAACACTTAGGTTATTTCCATATCTTGAATATTGTAATAATGCTACAAGGAACATAGAAGTGCAAAAGTGCAGAAAACTCTTCAAAATAGTGAATCCAGTGCCACTGGGTTTATACTCAGATGTGAGATTGTTGGATTATATGTTATTTCTGCTTCTAACTTTTTGAGAAAACTTCATAGTAGCTGTACCAATTTACATTTACATTACATTACATTACAATAGGATTCTTTCTTCACATCCTAGGTAGCATTTGTTCTCATGTTTTTTGACAACAGCCATTCTAAAAAATTGATTTATTTAAAAGATTTTATTTATTTATTTATTTATTTATTTATTTATTTATTTGAGACACAGAAAGAGAACCAGAGACATAGGCAGAGGGAGAAATAGGCTCTTTGAGGGGAGCCCAATGTGGGACTCAGTCCCAGACTATGTGATCACGGCCTGAGCAGAAGGCATATGCTCAACCACTGAGCCACCTAGGTATCCCTAAAATTTGGAATTTAGATTTACATTTTTCTGATGGTTAGTAACGTACTTGCTGGTTATTTGTATGTTTTCTTTGGAAATATGTTTATTCAAAAACCAATTTCACATATTGGTTCCACAGATTTTCAGGTATATTAGTCAGTTTTGATAAAATAATATTGTACAACAAACAATTCCCACATTCAGTGTCTTATACTTGCAATAAAATATTTCTTATCAATAGTTTTGTGGATCAACTGTATGCTACTGACCTTAGTATGGATCCAAGTTTTGGGTGGGATTAAAGCTGTCTTTAAATTTCTCCTTGGTCTAGGGACACCTGGGTTGCTCAGTGGTTAAGCCTCTGCCTTTGGCTCAGGGCATGATCCTGGGGTCCTGGGATCAAGTCCTGCATTTGGCTCCCTGCATGGAGCTTGCTTCTCTTTCTGACCATGTCTCTGCTTCTCTCTCTGTGTCTCTCATGAATAAGTAAACAAAATCTTAAAAAAAAAAAGTATCCTTGGTCTAGAATCAACAACTAATTAAGCATGTTCTTAGAAATGGAAGACATAAGCATAAGAGATTGAGTGGTGACATGTGTTGCATGCTAATGTCTCAATTTAGAAATGGTGAAATGTTATTTTACTCATATTCCTTTGGGCAGAGTAAGTCATATGGTCAAGCTCAAAGTACATACATACATATTTATATATATATAGACTATATATATATATATATATATATATATATATATATATATAGTCTGCTTATCTACCTTACTGGGATGTAGGATTATGTAACTACCAAGTTACATAATAAAAGGCATGGCTGTAATTCCCATAATAGACTAGTGAATAATTGGGAATGATGATTCAATCTATTCCATCAGAAATGACCTTCATATCTGAAATTGACTACTTAGTATTACTATTCCTTTTGAATATGTTCCAGCCACTATTTTGTTTCGATAAAATATCTCCTGTCTGCCTAAAACCCAATAGGAGATAAAGGTTCATTCTAAGTGTGTTCCTTTAATCCTATGCTTTGATCTATAATGACATACTTTATCATATATGTACCATTGCGTTTATTTCTACTTATCCCATCATTGCAATGGAAATTTTCTTAAATCATACTGAGAGTCTTTCCTTTGTATCCTTAGCACTTTGGATCAGACCAAGCACTGGATTAGCATTTGGAAATGTTCAATATTCCTCACTGGCTTGAATGCCTTATCTGTACTTACTCCTATCTACACTTAACTAGTTTCACTTTAAATTTAACTATGAGGGAAGATGCAAAAGTGCAGTTCTTATGAAAGTGTAATATGTCCAATTCACTGTCCACAGAGTGGGAAAGAAAGAAGAAAGAAAGAAAGAAAGAAGAAAGAAAGAAAGAAAGAAAGAAAGAAAAGGGGAGAAAGAGAAAGAAAAAAAAGAGAAAGAGGAAGAGAAGTTAAAAGAAAAAGAAAGATTAGCCAGAGGTTTTAAGACCTGAAAAGGAATAATATATCAAATAGATATTGAGGCAATTTATTAAAATATGCCTACACAAAGTGTATTTAAAATGCATTCAATTTATTATAACTCATTCTTCCTTTGATTTGCATAGAATCTATTATGTTTAAGCTTTTTTTTGTACATGCTTTTTTTTTCCTACTTATGGCAAGATGAGTCAGATACAAGAATAGGATGATGTTATATAACATTTCAGTAACCACATTATATTTTTGTACAAATAATTCAGAATTACCTTGTGGGATAATTGTTTTGTATATACAACAAATGTTAACATTTAAAACAACCTTAGGAGGGGGGTGTTTATTTTTCTAATGTATAAGTGGTGATACAAATATTTGTTGACTAACTATAATTCCCAGTAGCATTTAACTATTAATACAGGGCAGAATTAAAACAGGTCTGTGTTCAAAATACTGTTCAATATATTTAATTTCACAGATAGTGTGTAGACATTAAAAAATCAAGAAATTGTGAAAAAAATTCTCAGTTGAAACAATACAGAAGAGTATATAAAAGTCTTATGTTGTCTAGAATTATTATCTTCCCCTTAACTTCACTCTCTCTCCAGAACCCAAGAATATTTTTATAACTCCAATGCCAATATCCAAAGTATGAAGGCAGAGTGAAACTTTTTATCATTTAATCCTTTTAAAGAAGATAACGGCTTCCATTCTTTTATTCATCTTTAGCCTTTGAAACTGGGAGTCAGCATGAGCGTATTCTTGGTGATTACTGTCATCTGGAATAACTTTTTATCTTTCTTTTCCAATTGGCCTTTTACCTCATCCTCATTACTCATCACCAAACAAGATGTCTTCCCCTTGTTAACACTTTTTACCTCCATTCCCTTTCAACTGTGATTTATTATCAGCATAGGCTATGTATCTTGGCAAAGCAATTTCTTTGATTTGTCCAACCAAATCAAGTAATGGTGCATGATAGATAGATTTCCAAAGATGCTGCCCTGAGTTTCTGGGGATAATTCCCAAAGCTTAAAACACCCACAACATCATTCAATTAACATATTTCATGAGCATCCTCTTTGCCTAAGACATGGTAGTTCCTTTTGCAATTAGACTTTATGAAAGTTGGGTCTAATAACTAACTTTAAAAAGTACTCAGTTCATTAGGGGAGGCTTGCATATGCATGCAAAAAATAATTTAACAGAACGTGAAGTATGTTCTACATTATAGGCCATGTATTGGACACTGAGGTTACAGCATTACACAAAGAAGACAAAAGTCCTCACTCTTATGTACCTTATATTTTAATTGGGAACACAAATAATAAAAGTTAAATATGATAATAACATGCATAGGAAGTTATAAGTGCTAGGCTAAAGTGGGTGGAAAGGATTGGGGATTGTATGTGATTACAATTTTAGATGTATGGCCAAGATAGTGTAATGAAAAAGCAGCATGTGATCCATGTGGATACCTTGCTGATTAGTGTCCCTGGCAGATGGAGCAAACGGTGCCAAGACTTTGAGATGAGGGCACTTGGCATATTTGTATTTGAGAAACAGGAATTAGATCAGTATGCTGTAGCAAAGTGTGCAAGTGCAACGTGTGAGTAATAGGAAAAAAGGTTAAAAAATTAACTAGTGCACAATTTTTATAGGATCTGTTAGATCACTTTAAGTTCTCTGGCTTTTGTTCTGAAAGCAAGGAGAAGGCATCGGTAGATTACATTATGTAACTCTATGGGGTCAAAGATGTTTGTCAAAATGTCAGTTGGAGAACACATCAATTGTCCAGGTTAGTGATAATGGAGCTTTGGACTGGGGTAGCCATGGCAAAAAGCTGGTCTCACCAGGGGTAGTGAGAAATTCAGGATATATTTTGAAGGAAGAACCAACTACATTTTATGATAGATTGGCTGATGTTTAAGAAAATGAGACAGACACCTTCAAGATTTTTGAACCAAAACAATCTAAGACAGAAACTCTTAAAATAATACCATAGATTTCTGGAAAGATGGTAGTTTGGTACAAGTGTAGTAATACTTTCTGTATTGGTGAAGTCACTCAGAAAAGAACAAAAAACTCATAGATGAAGCAGGTTTAAAATTGAGCCTTTGGGGACAGGTAGGATTTAGATAGAAAAGACCAGAGGGACATGTTTCCAGTGAGGTAAATGCCACAAGCGAGATAAAATAAGACACATATATTTGTGCAAATCCGGTATATATGGTCTGAACCAAGAATGTGGGGAGCTAAAACAAAACAAAACAAATAATTAGAAATTAGAAATTAAATTGGGAGAATTTTAGGTGTTAGATCTAATTGAATGAGGCAAGTGAGATAAGGTTGAAATAATAATATATATACTAATTTTAAGGGTGAAATAATAATATGTAATACTTTTAAAGGCATCTGGATATAATGGGGGAACAAAGTGATACTTCTTTAAAGCTAATTAAAATAGATTTTCATTCTAAGTGACAATACAAAGTTTAGGACCTGTATTAAGATATTCAGTCTTAAAAAAAAAAAAAAAAAAAAAAAGATATTCAGTCTTGGGTTGAGTCCATCATGGTGTGTTTTCTTCCTTTAGAAGCTGATTTTTAGGTACTTGAGATTTGCAAGTGGGATACAAAATGAGCAAAACAATAACCTGACCAACTTGGTCAGTATTTTAAAAAATACAACTATTATCAAGCCCTTAATCCATCAAGTGTGTTTTATGACATTCAACTGAAAGTGGTATTGTTGTTTCTGATTTCTATAATAGGCAAATGGTCAGATGTCCCCCAAAGAGATATCAGTGACCATAAAATAACTGACCAATGTATCAGAAGAGGAATTTATTACTTTCTACTATTCAGTAACTCCATGGAAGTTGCCCTGAAGACAGTCTTTAACATAGCATCTTCTTAGTAGATATAGTGCTACTCATCGGCTTTGTTCAGTCAAATACCTGTGTTTTTGTTTTGTTTTGTTTTGTTTTTTGGCTTGTTTTATTTTCCCTATCAAAAAAAAATCTCTGATTATGCATATATATATTCTCTAAGGGAGCCATGTCTTAGAATCTACTTATGTTCATTGATAATAAAAAAAAAAAAAATCAAGGGAAGAAAAAGAAGCACAGGGCTGCATTTCCACAGTACTGTGTTATCTCTAGAATAATAATATAAATATGATAATAATATAAATATGATGCACTTTATATATATATTAAAAAGAGAAACGTAATGTCAAATTAGTTTGCATATGCAATTATATACAATATACCATGCATGTGTATTGAAATACATACATTTTGAACAGGTAACGTTTGCAGCATGAAATTATATTTTCAAGGATGGTAGGTAGACTTACAGCAGGAATAGCTTGTAGGAGAAGGCTTCTTAAAATGTACATTTTATTTTATTTTATTTTATTTATTTTATTATTTTATTTTATTTTTAAAGATTTTATTTATTTATTCATGAGAGACACACAGAGAGAGGCAAAGATGTTTGATCCCAGGACCACAGGATAATGCCCTGAGCCGAAGGCAGGTGCTCAACTGCTGAGCCACCAAGGCTTCCCTAAAATGTACTGTTTAAAATACACTTTCATAGTAGCACCATTGAAATGAATAAGTGAGCAAAATGATTTAATCTAATGACTGATTCAGCAGAAGTCCCTTACTACAGATCTCTTGCAAGTGGACAGAGGTACTCATCCTGGGCATGAGTCCCAGTGATGTCTGTTTTGTGTACCAAGTAATGAATGTTAAATTGCTCTGCCAGCCTGTCACCAAACCCCTATGGTCCCAGAGCCCAAAAAAAAGTGCATTTATTTACTCACAGTATCTGCCCCAGACCATGAGCCATTTATCTGTAGAATGAGTCAACTTATCAGTTCTCTCCCTCATATTACCTCTCTGTAGCCAAGTTATCCTGAGACTATTTCCCAAGCTTCAGTTGTCCATGGAGTACCCACATGTTTCACCAGTTGTAGTATTATTTGGCTGTTTTCATTTTACCAACAAATTTCAACTAAAATATGCAGGTGCTCATACTTCTTTCACAGGAAGATAACCACTTAAATATTAAAACACCAAGTGCTTCTATATTTTATCATCAAACAAATCTTTAATATTGTGTAACATGTTTTGAAATATAGGGACTCCAAAATTAAAATTGACAGCAAGATAGAATTCTCCCTTAATCCATGTTGAGGTTGCACTACACTGTATTCCGTTGTCATGAAACTGAAAAACATTAAAATTTATTCAACAAAAGGGTGCCTGACGTGTGAGGGAGGACTTTTTCCTGCCTCAGAAAATCCTAGGAGAACATGACTCAGTATCTATTTCTTTTTAAAACATTTTTAAAAGATTTATTTATTTATTTTAGAGAGAGAGCATGAGCAGGAGAGAGAGAGAAAGAGAAAGGGAGAGAGAGAGAGAGAGAGAGAGAGAGAAACTCCTCACTGAGCATGGAGCCCAAAGCAGGGCTCCCTCCCAGGGCCCTGAGATCATGACCTGAGCTGAAACCAAGAGTTGGATGCTTAACAGACTGAGCCCCGTAGGTGCTCCTGGTATCCCTTTTCAAAGAACTTCTATGATATCAGGGACACACTACCGTGTTGCAAGAAACAAAGACAGGCTTACTAAAGCTACAAAGAAATTCAGGATGAGGAAACATGCTGTTGATCCAGGGGATGAGTAAAGAATTCAGGAATAAGGTCAAGTTTTTCCTGGGCCTTCAACACTTGATAAAGGGCTGGGGAGAGACATTCCTGAAGGTTTTTAATGGCAGGAAAGACATGAACAAAGCTGTTGATGGAAGAGTGCTAAACAGGGTCAGAGTACTGCATATGTCTCTTAGAGTACAGGGCACAGGAATTTTGGTAAGGAAAAAGGCAACTAAAAGCATAATCAGGTAGTGGATTATGCAAAAGTCTAAATGCCAGCATGTGTCATTTGAAATTCTGCATTAAGGGATTCTGTGATTATTTTTCTTTCAAGACTGTGTAACCATTAACATGTATATATATTTACTTACTATAGTGTATCACATATTATCATTATAATATTTATATCATCCTAATTATTCCTGCTATTATAATAGTATATATATTATATTGCTCTTATTATTAATGTTATACACATGACATATAGTGTATATGTATATTTACATATATATGTATATTTACATGTATACACACATGCTTAAAACATTGCTGCTCCAAACATTATGCATCATTCAAATTGAAAAGAAAAAGTACAGTGTTAGATGGACTTTGTTATCTTTATTTTATAAATCTGAAAACTGGCAATCAGATAATGGTGACTAACATCACAGAATTACAATTCATACCCCTGTCTGTTATGATTCAATCTATGCTTGACACACATTAAGTAGGGTTAAAAAAAAGCCTTTTAAAAAAATTCAGATTCTTCTGGGGAGTTATTCTTCACTTTAAGAATTTATTACAGTCTCTCTGTTTCAGAAAAAAACACACAGTGTCTTTAACCACAAATTCATCAAATTGGCATTGATAACCAGAATTTAATAATCAGTATACTCAGGGTCACTGGCAGAATCAGACTTGGGCACACAATCCTTGGTTAGCATATGTTACTGAAGCCATGATATCGAACCTCAGTTTTTCATTCAGAACACCAAGATCTTTGAATTTAATAATCTTGAAAATCCTTACCTAATCTATGAAGCTATAACTTCCTTACTGCCAGTAAGAAAAGTAGGTTTCAGTCATGTCATCATGTTCTTCCCTTCAGTGATTAGTATGGTCATTTTTAGAAAAAGTAAAATAAAGTTACTTTGAGGACTACTATTAACTCTGAGAATTGTAAAAACAGAGAGATCATCTTTGTTGTGTTTCCATTGTGGTATAGGAAAAAGGGGGGGGGGGGATCATGGTTTCAAGCCATGGGTTAGTCACTTCCTACCTATGTGATCTTGAGTAATGTATTGCTAGACATTCTGAATTTTAGCTTCTACATCTAGGAATATAGCATGGTAAGGATTAGAAGTAACATATTTGAGACACTAGCCATACATCTGGCAGTCAGCATAATAGAGAAAATATAGCATGCTGTTTATGAGTACAGGGATGGGAATCAGCTAGCCTGGGGTGATGGGTTGTATAACCTTGAAGGTATATGAGTCAACCTCTCTAAGACTTTAAAACAGAGACTGTAAATACCTACTTTAAGGTGTGGTTGTGAATAATAGAGAATGTATTACTTAAAAACTGCTTGGCTCAGTGCCTGGTAAAGATGAATGATATCAATTAATCAGCTAATCAATACATACATATTTTAAATTATTTCTTAGTAATAGGTTACAATTACAACTACTAATAAATCTAATAATAAGAAATGATAGTAGCTATTGCTATTATCATTCCCAGAGATAATTCTATTTTTTGACTATATGAAATATGTAACTTAAAATACCAGTAGATTTATAATTTTTAAAAACTGTGTTCATCGCTTAAGTGACATATTGCCTGGATTACTTATTCCTATAATGTTTTAACACTGGCCACTGATAATCAGGTGCCTAGCACAAAATTTCTGTAAGTAGTGAAGAGTCATTTTGAAAATTCTTTCAGTTTTCTTTTAGGATGTAAATAATAGACTGAGTAAAGTTGCCAAACCAGGCTATTACCAAGAAACTTTTCTAATATGATATGACTAAACAGTGAGAGAGAGAGCAAAAAAAATTCTCAGTTTTGTTTCTGAAAAGTCTGGGAAAAACAGTATTTCGAATCCATATTCTAGTCATTGTTTATGAAAGCTAAGAACAGAGCTCCCTTTTGTCTTCTAATTGTAAATTCAAGAACACATATTCTGTTACATAAAGTTACAGTATCTAAACACAAAACTATTAAAATATGCATTGGAATCAATTTATAATGATTAGGAATTTCAGGAAGAAGCAATGTCTTTCTGGTGTCATTTTCCCTGAAATACCAGTCTAGGTTATTATTTAATTATAACCACAAGTTGTTTCATTTTCAGGGTAAAATAGCCAGTATTAATTTGCTCGCTCTAAGACTGTTCTCCAAGTTTATTTATTCTTGTCCTAGCTTTTGCCTTAATGAATGCATTATCTGTTCTTGTCTAATCCTGCTGCACGGGAATGGTAAGGGATATCCGGCATGAATGCCTTTTGACCTTCATCTTAAGTGCATTGAAACATTCCTGAAAGTCAAACCAGCGTGCCTTTTCGCTTCTCATTCCTGAAATCTCATACTTAAAGCGTGTTGTGTTTGTCTGCTTTATTGGCCTCAGGACAGAAATCCTGACCTTCTGGGCCATTCATTCTACCATGCCCCTTTGTGGTTCCCAAAAGCTCTTTTACCCTTGGGAAAATGAAATAGAGCAAGAAAAATGAGGAATCAAATTATTTTATGAATGAAGGAAGGGGAAATTGATAAGAATCAAATAGCCAAGCCATATATCACACACACACACACACACATTCAACCCCTATAATATATATATTTTCATATTTGTATATATTGCATATTATAAGTTTGTATGTGTAAACATATATGTAATTTGTATAAAATAAATTTTACATATAATATACGCATATATATTATGCTTAGAGAGGTATATGAACTCTTGATCCTGTGTAAGTTTCTATTGTCTCCAATATTAAAACAGGAAGTTGGTGCTATGACCAGGTCACATACCTATGAAATCAAATCTGTATGCATTATAATGGATGAATTTTATAGGCATAATATTGAGCCAGAGATGTCAGAACCAAAGGAGTGCATTAGATATGATTTCAATTAGTACCAATCTATGGGATTGGGGATCATGCTAGTAGTTACACTTGGAAGGATACTAATGACAGGATAGGAGTATGAGGGCATTTCTAATTATGGATCCTTGGATATGTGTATGGTCACTGTGAAAATTTATCAAGTTAAACTATTAGAACATAGTCCTTTATGAATATTTCAATTTAATAAAATGTCATAAAAGTATTTCATCTAGAGAATCAAATTTACAACTCTTATTCATAGAGGAGAAGATGTCTTTTATTTTACTTATTTTGAAAGGTACAGAAAATTGCATTTATGAAATGACCGCTTCAATAAGAAATGACACTTGAAAAAAAAAAAAGAAACGAAACTTGATTTAGCACAAAACTACTGAAAATTCCTAATTATTCTTCATATATTTTCCTTCACTTGCTAATAATATCCTGTCAGATTTTGGAGACACAGGAGTGATTAAAAGGGAGTCCTGCCTGCAAGGAGCTTGCAGTCTAATGGGAAGGAGAAGTAACTCCAAGGGAAATTTATACTTTTAATATGATAATGACTTTAATGAAAGTTTATGGCACAGATGAAATTGGAACTCTAAGGAGGAACACATGGAAATGCATCCAAATAAAGCTCAATGTAGTTCTTTAAAAAAAAAAAAAAAAAAAAAAACTGATACTAGGTTGTCTGCTACTGGAATGAGTCTGAGTTAGCCAAATAGACAAAGAGTGCTCAAGACATCCTACAGATATCTTATATGTATCAGGTGATAGATACCTAAATACAATTCCCAAAGGCATTATTCTCAACATTTTCTCAATTGGACTCTAGATGAGAACTAATGAACTTTTCTAAAGGTCAGAAAAAGTGTATGTTTTCTCAGTATCCCAATCAATGGTGCCCAGCAGAAGGACTTGAGTGACAGAAGAGAGTAAAAGAAGAAATTGAAGCCTCCTTCCTTGAAGGCTTCCTTGAAGCCTCCAAGGAAGGAATTTTAAAAGTAATTAATTCCATAAAGAAGAGACTGAGGGTTGCTGGAAGGGAGGGGAGCAGGAGAATGGGTTAAATGGGTGATGAGCATTAAGAAGGGTACTTGTGAAGAGCACTGGGTGTTACATAAGTGATGAATCACTAAATTCTACTCCTGAAACTATCATTATACAACTTGTTAACTACCTAGAATTTAAATTAAAAAATTGAAACAAAGAAAATTTAAGAAGTAATTAATCCCTACCCTTATGGAAACAGTATGACACATGTGGAAAGAATATCAAGGAATAGGGTAGGGAAGCAGTAGGGGAGCTACTCTTCAAAGAGCTATTTTCCTCTTATTTGTGGTCCAATCAGGAAGTTTCTAGAGTTTGGATCAACACCATCACCAATATATAGGTATCTCAATTCACCATCTATATGTATGTAAATAAAACAAGATAAGGCACTTGAAGTAATTGAGACAACAGGAATCCTAAGGCATAGTTCTTTTTTACATTTTTTAAAAAAAATTTATTTATCTTTTTCTTCATTTATTTTTATTAAAATTTGATTTGCCAACATATAGTATATAACACCCAATGCTCATCCCGTCAGGTGCCCTCCTCAGTGGCCTAAGACATAGTTCTTGAAGCTAAGAATATTAGCCTCTCAACCTTGACTATTAGCCAAATTGGGATCAGAGTGACTCATTAGTGGGTTTCAGATATAGCCTCAAAAATATTTCTTCTTTTCTAGGCAAAACACAAAGAAAACATGTGAATATTTGCGGCAAAGGGGAGAAAGAATTTAAAAGCAAGCAAATGAATGACATAGACAAACTTTTCTGAAAAACAGTGTTTCAGAAATACCTTGTATCCTTCCAAGACTTCAATTGATTATTATACATGTTTAAATCAACTCCCGACAAATGATCATTGTAAGAGTTTCATTGAGAGTCCAATGGGCTAAAAGTCCAGCTGAATGATTAGAAAAGCACCTCTATTAAGAGTGTTTTAATTAATCTTAGATTGTATCATACTGCAACTTTACTAGCTCCCTCATAAATGAGTTTACTTGTCTACTACGTAACAAAGTCAAATTATTTATGATGAGATACAAAGATCTCCATCATCTGGATCCTGATTATCTTTCCAGTCTCTATGTGCTCTATCCCCCTCACTCAGCAGGTCTCCACTGCAGTGACCCCCTTGAAATCCCCAAATTAACTGCCTTGTCGCACTTCCACTTCTTTATACATGCTATTTGCTTTACCAAGAATGACCATCTTATCAGAGATAATGCATCCCAACACCTCTAAATGTCAAACACAATAAAAGCGTTCCATAAACATTTGTGAAATGGAAAAACAAGAGCATTAGATTTTATTTATGAGTCTAAAGACATTATTCAAGGTTATTGAAAGATGCTAAATTTAAATAATCCCTGAACTTGCAGTGATGATTACCTACTCCACTGTCTTGAATCTTCATCAGACACAGCTCATTTACTCTCACTGGGTGCCTAATAAGAGAATTTTCCAGAAAGGAGAGCCTGAGGTGAAATGGAGTAGTTCTTGCTAACAATTTTGAGACAGAGAGTTTACATCTGGAATGAAGTAGAAATACATATGTTTTCTTCCTAACTTGGAGCTTGAAGTTGCAAACTTTTCATTCTCCATTCCAGCTCTTGATGCTCATTATCTATTCCACCCTCCCTGCCAATTTGTAAAATTATCTTGACTATAACAATACCGATGAGTTGCAGTTGTTAGGAGTTTACAGTAAGGTGGACACCGACATATACTATATCATTTAATTTTCAAAAATGCCGTCAGGGTTCCAGTAGATGTACACTTTACAGATGAGGAATCTGAAGCAAGGGATTCTAGATATATTGCTAAGGATACATAGCTGATAAGAAATGAAGTCAGGATTTTAAAACATGAGGAGTCCAGAGGCCCTGTTCTTAGTTATTGTGCCACATGTCTTCAGTACTAATGTGTATTTCCCACTAAATTTGAGGCTCAGAACTCAGTAATTTGTATTAACATTACCTCGTTGAAGTTTACTAGAATTTTGTTTACTATATACATGTCAAAAATATAACCCAGACAGAAGACCCTAGCCCTAAAATCATGAAATTATTTCATTAGCCATAAAAATTGAATTTCAGATCTATATATTCTAATTTAGAAAACACAAGAAATGAAATTATTATGCTTTGGAAGAAAAAAACAAGTTATTTTATACATACTTTGTAATGTGACAATAACACTGGAAGACAAAATAACAGAAAGAACAAAAAGATGAATGTGAAGATGATAGGACTACCTCCAAGGAGTTACGGTCATGGGCAGAGACCCTGATGATTTCTACGCATTGTTCTCTACTTAGGTGAAAAGAATTAGGGCTTTACCAAAAGTTATGTGTAAACACAACTGTAGACATACCACACTTCCAACCATTTATAATGAATTTTAGAAAAAAAGCTTGCATGGTGCCCTTTCTTCTCCAAGGATATTCTTCCATTTTATACATAGACCATGTCTGTTCTTTTTCTCTTCAACTCTGTTTATAATTTTCTCTTATCACAGACCATGGTTATTTAAAACACTATATGAGAATATAGAATTAGGACTCAAAACAATACCCAGTTAGTGTCATTGCCAATATAAGGACCCAGATCATCTCAGATTTTATTTATTTGGGAGAAAGTGAGTGAAAGACCATAAGGGGCGGGGAGGAGCAGAGGGAAAGAGAGAAGCAGACTCCTCATCGAGGCTGAGCAGGGAGCCTGATGCAGGACTCGATCCTGAGACTCTATCCCCAGACTCAAGCCTGGGACTTAGGAATCATGACCTGAGCAGAAGGCAGATGCTTAATTGAATGAGACACCCAGGTGCCTTAGAACTCAGATCTTTTAACTCATACCTTCCATTCAATGGCAATATATGCAATTTAATATTTATTGTCTTATCCTCAGAACTCAGAGCAGAAACAGTGACCCTACAGAAAAAGAACTGATAGTCATAGAATAAAGGAAACCGAAAATAGCTACAATATACAGGAGAAGTTTAATAATGTGAATAGGAAGCATTTTATGAACCCATAAGAATAAATTAATTTAGCCCAAGGAAATCAAGAAAGACTTCAGCATTGGAGCTTTCACCAGTGCCTTCCTGGAAGTTTGGGGTGGGACACCTGTAACTGATGACTATGGCTACTTAGCTTTTAAGAGGAAATTTTCCTTGCAATTGCTTGTGTCATTTTAAATGTAATGCAGCTTTAAAGTCATCCATAATTTGTATGTGTTTTATTTGGAATATAAAATTATCTACATCTTCAAGTGAAATTAAAAGACCAGGAAGAAATGTTAAAAATGTTTTAAATGCACTTCTGTTTGAGGATAAGAGTCTTCAGTGGAACTCTGTACTTGGCCAAGGGGAGGCCTGTGTGTGGGAGGAGGCCCCGGAGGACTTGGCTGTTTGTGCGAAGGTCTGGGGGCACCAAAAGCTAAGAGGGCTTCATGTTCAGTGAATGGTGGGGTGACTAGAAAGGTGGAGTCCAGAGCAGGCAAACGATGAATCATACCAGAAGTGTGAGTTGTTACTGGCTCTCTGGGGGAATGGATAAAATAATAATTAAAACATTTCTGTCTGGAGATGTTATCAGACATTTTTAACATAAGTTGTTTTCTCAGATAGTTTTCACAGTAGGCTGTCCTCTTGTTTTGGGATATTTTTCCTCATTGAGAAGGGAAAGGGAGACCTAAGCTTTAAGTTCTTGCACAGATAAATCCATTCCCTCTACTCATTCAAACAGCTACAGAAAAGCAGAAGGTGATGCCCGAAATTTCGTTTATGAAATATTTCCTCTCTAAACACTACTGGAGTATGAAACACAAAGTTTTTGAGAGAGGAATTTTATTATTTATAGTACCAATGTTTTTAAAAATTTAATGATTATTTTTATTAGAGCATTTTTCTAAAAGAAAACTTTCTCCATCCTCCATTTGAAACCAGTTTTTATTTTCTTTTGCTTAATAATTTTTTTTTATCATTGAAAAGTCAAAATGCTCCTTGTAGAAAAATGCTGCTGCCCTTTTGTTTTATGTGATAAGTTGACCTCCTGCTTTCCCTTTCCCTGGGAAACAAGTATTGTCTCCACACACACACACACACACACACACACACACACACACACTCTGCAGTCTTCAGCTTATTCTGTTCATTAAAAGTCATTGCTCTTATGCATTACAAGCTGTAATTGCTTCTAGCAATATAATGCCTTACCTCACTAACATAATCATAATGCAGTTACTAAATATTTTTTACATGGCAGTATCTGTCGTTGGATAACTATTATGTCGGGTATTATTATAATTCTCTCTTTGTACCATTGTAGTTTGAAGATGTATAGAATAGAACTGGCTTCTATCTGCTGAGCAATTAAATGAAATATTATAAACAGAATAGCCTATCAGTAAAGCCTGACTATTTACTTGCCAAATTGATGTTCGGCAGAGAAGCAGTGGCAGCCCAGAGTGCCCTAGGTAGGAAAGGACACATTTCATCCACAATCATGTAGGCAGCATGCTTCCTTTATGAGGTCTTGATATTCACTTCCTCTGTTAGTAGAAGGTGATAATAGGGCAGGCAATCCAGCGAGGTTTGACTGCACAAGAAGACAAAGAAGGATATCAAAACGTATTTCCCCGCCCCCCACCCCGCTTCAGCTCACATTCAGAAATTCTGCTGATAGAATAGAATGATAATAAAAACTGGCATTTAGATTATGACTTTCATCCCAAGTTCTCAGCCCTTGCAAAAACAATTTCTCCCTTTTCTGTGTGATTATCATCACTAGGGTAGGAGCCAATTACCTTTAAAGAGCCTAGTCACCTATCCAAATATCCTTATATCCTCATCCAAACAACAATGCATAAGGAGTATAATATAATCAACACATCGAGATTGTCCCAAGATGTGAGGGTATTTTCCAAGTCTTCTCTTCATAAGTCTTGTGGTAATTGGAATGATTAAGAGATCTATTCTCACATTTTAACTAATCATGGTCCAGTATTGGTCACTAGGGTCAGAGACCTCAAATTTATCATGGAAAGATGCTAGCAAGTTCCTACACTACATCTCCTTGAGATGAGCTACAACATTTTTCTATCCTAAATAGACCAATCCAAATAAATGTCTCTCCTTCTGAACGCTTATGGCATTTACATAAGTTCCTTACTTCTTTATGCATTGTCATGAGCTTTATTTATTTTAATTTTGTCTCCTAGTAAGAATAAGTGTATCTGAGTTATAAGATTGAAATATCAGATTGCTTCTGCTTCACGTTTGGCAGACCACAGGTTAGAGCTTAGTAGTTTTTTTTTTTTTTTTTTTAAAGATTTTATTTATTTATTTGAGAGAGAGGGAGAGAGAAAAAGAGCACAAGTGGTACAGAGGGGCAGAGGGAGAAGGACCTGGGGCTTGATCCCAGGACCCTGACATCATGACCTGAGCCAAAGGCAGCCACTTAACTGCCTGAGCCACCCAGACCCTCCAATAGATTTTCAGCTGATAATCAACAGTTAATAAATTAGATGCTTTGAGGAAGAGTTCTAAACCAGATGGCTTTCTTATTCCTTTGAATATATGATTCTATTTATTCATTTCAATACACAGTACAGGTGGGTTATTTCAAAAAAGAATGCATTTCTGTGGAAGTGACAGACTCTTCAGATTAAATCATGTCCGTGGGCTACATGAATTTAGGATTTCTGGATAATAATTGTTTATTCTGAACCATAGTTGCTTTATGACTAGGTAGGTAGACTTTATTCAAGGACCCTGTAGACCAAATTCATTCATTTTAGGATTAAACTAAACGTACTTATAAAATCAAGAATATTAAAAGAAGATACATTTGTAAAACTAAATAGAGAATTTTCTACCGCAAAAGAATGTTCTTTCTGTCAATCACTCGCTGTCATGGAATTGAACCTCATCTTTGTCACACAGGTTAAGACTCTAACTTTTACACCCAGGCTATTGTTGATGGCAGATGGAAGGAAAGGGAGAGAGGGTGAATCACTAGTAGCATTTGTTACATTTAAAGCAAACTGATGCTGTCGAGTTGGACCAAAATATAAACAATGTTTTAGAAAAAAAGGTAAGTGCTCCCTGAATTATTTAAGTCTGTACTATATAATTAATATACAGCGCTATTGATTTAATTAAACTAAGCTGCCTCCATACCAAAGAAGGCCCAAAGTTAATTAGCACCATAGCCCTAAGCATTTTAAACACAAGAGAAAGTCATTTGCTGGTAAAAATGCTTGTTTATTGTAATTTTGAAGACCTTAGCAATGTGAGTAATTTCTTGTCATTAGTAGTTTTCCCTCATGGTATTCCTCTCCATAGATATATTACAGTTGGACGTATCACTTATTAAATATAATCTTTGCTGAGAGTGGATTCTACAAATTCTACAAATACATCTGTTCAATACAACCCTAGAGCTCCATGGAGAGTTAGTAGTACCCTCTAAATTGAATACCCCCCGAGAGATCAAAATAGTTCTTCTGCCCACCCTTGTCTTTCTCATCTTCAACATTTATCGAGCACCTACTAAGTGCAAGATGACACTAAGAACAGAAAAGGCAACCTAAGTGTGGGGCCTGAGAATCATCTGCCATTCTTCTTCATCTGCCCACATCCAAGAAATAACCACTAATTGCTAATTCTACCTCCTAAAGGCTCTTCTTCTAGGCACACATAAAGAAGAGCTTGGAGAACAGAGTTTTCTAAAGCCATGGTCTTTTTCTACCTCTGATGCTCCACGCACTTGAACTGTTATTCTTGTTTCCTGACCGACCTCCCTTAGAACCTGATGTTAGCTCTCCACACAGGCTTCAGGAGGAATTTTCGTAATACCAGCCTGTCCATGTGACCATCCCTGCCCCATCACTCCAGTGACTGCTTACGTCACGTCAGATGAAGTCCAGATTCCTTAAATGGAACCAATAGTTCTGCTTACAAGTGAAAATGGCATCCAGGCCTGCAGATGACACATTTGCAATAGTTAATTGCAATATTTAATTATTTGCCACCTCTGATATTTTTCTTTGTGTTTTCTTAGCCTGTACTTTTGGAAAATTTATAATATGTCATTCATGCTTCTAATCTTGCGCTTGAAAAAATAGTGCATACTTAATCCATGCTGTGTCTGCCTCGCCAGATGATGAGCTCTTTTAGAAGAGAGGATGTGCTTGATTTATCTTTGTCTGATATAGTGTCTACTATATCACCCAGCTCATCACATGATTTTAAAAAATGCCTTATCCACATAGTTAAGAGCAAATAATCTGAGATATAATAATAATAATAATAATAATAATAATAACCTACAATTGTATACCATCTAAATGCTAGGGACTTTGTGTATCTTTTTCATATAATTTTCCAAATCACCACAAAATATTTCTCTGACATGAAACCTAGGAAATGAAAGCCCAGATGATTCAGAGACATAACCATGAGTTTTAGAGTAGAAGTCTGAACTCAAGCAGTCAATGGTTCCCGAGTCAACACTCTTAATCACTGTCCTATAGGAAGTGATAAATTGGACTATATAACTATAAAAGCATGGGCTGTTATTGGCGTGGTACACATAAATACTGTCATTATTCAAAGGATCAAAGCAACACTACAACAACACTATAAGCCCAGGTGAAGAATCATGAGAGTTCAGGCTTGAGTCTGATTTTCTCCTCTGGGTTCAGATTTTCCCTTACTTCTCCCAAATGACTCCATTTATTCCTCCCCATAGAGTGTTAACTTACTTTTTATAGCTCCATTGTGGATATTCTCATAAGCAGCAAACTTTTGAGTGTTTTCTTGTAACATCTCTTTGCATTTAATCTCTTAGATACAAAATGGCTTGATCTTCAAAGATGCTGAAAATTCTGGTGACCTTGACCTCACTATGAGAGTGTGCATTATTTTTGGAGAAAATTAACCAGATAAACATATGTTCTCATAAAATCAATCGCTGACATATCACATCTCATAGTGACCTGTCAAAAGGAAGAGCTACCATAAATCCAAGCATCTGTAAAATGTAAATTTAGAGGACATAAAAACCCTGTGCAATAATACAAAGCACAATCTAGTTAGAGAAATATAGAGGAGGTGGGAAGGATTTATGCACTAACCATAAACTTGAATATACTAAATATAAAGCACCTGATTAAAGTATCTGTTCCTCTCTCTTTTGTGTATTTTATAGTGCATTTTCTAAAGGAGTACAAGGCAATGAACTATGTTTATTCAGAGATTGGAAAGGCCCTTCAAATCTTCCTTACATTTAGAGAATGAAAAGCCAAAGTGTACTTTTCTATTGGATCCAGGATCCAGGATTCAGAAAAACATCAACTCCTTTCTTCCTTTTGCCAAGACTAAATGTCTTCCTCCCCATTAGAATTTACTGTAGAAAAATTTTACAGTTACCTATATCCTAGTGTTAATAGTTGGATATTTTATCACTTTGATGGCTGTTTGCCTTTCTAGGTTACTTTTTTAGCTAAGTATGAAAATATGTTCCCAGAATCTAGTTTTCCAAATATATTATTCCAGGAAAATTGCTTTCAAAATCAGTGATACCTTATAGTCAAATCCAATATTCAGTTATTCATTTACTTTCTTTTTTTTAAAGATTTTATTTATTTATTTTTGAGAGACACACAGAGAGAGGCAGAGACATAGGCAGCTCCCCTCAGGGAGCCCGATGTGGGACTCGATCCAGGGACCATGGGATCATGCCCTGAGCCAAAGACAGATGCTCAACCGCTGAGCCACCCAGGCAACCCCAGTTATTCATTTTCTTACTGAAATTCTATAGTCCCATAAATCGTGGATATACATTTATTTGTTTGTTTGTTTGTTTGTTTGCTTGTTTATTTATTTATTTATTTATTTATTTTTATATTCTTGGGGTTTTTTTTGCTAATTTCCTTCCCAGTTTCTTCTGTTCCTTGGTTTATACCTCTTAAATGTCAGGGCTACTCAGGCTTCTTTTCTCAGTCCTTTTATCATTCTATATATTTTCTTTAAATGATGTCACCCAAGTGTATGATTTCCATCACCACCTATGTTATCAATGACTGTAAATTATAAATCCCCATCCCTGACTCATCTCTTTTACTATAGATACACATACTTCCTGAATTTGCTAGTCAGTGCTTTTTCAATGTTCCCAATGGAGGAGTCTCTGTTTAACACATGATTCCCCTTGCCAGTTCCTTCACACCCTCCAGCATCCCCTGACCCCATGGGTAATCCCATGACTCATTCCTCTCCTGATTAAAAAATAAATAAATAAAAAAAGCTGTTCTGTAACTTATATGTGCAAACTTTATGTTGAACTCCCTCAACTCTTGGAGCTTTCTCGAAGAAGCAGACCCAAGCCGGGTTTTGGATCCATGTTGGAGACTGGAGACACACGAAGGACACAGAGTTCTCTGATAAAACACACAATGGTCCCAAACTTCCAGCAACTTAGCCTCTATGTGAAGGCTGCCAAAATCAACCTGGCAGCCCTCCTGAGTGAATGGCCCTAAATGGGGTTCAGGGGAGTCACCTAATAATAATTCTTGCAGAGCCAAGAGATGATGACTTTCAAGGCAAATAGGAGGACATCCTTGGGGTTTATAGTTGCATTTTACTATAGTGTCTAGATGCATGTAACTGAAAGTATACAGGTCGCTTGAACACCATAGAAACAGAAAATTTGACGAAGAAGGGAAAAGAGAATGCACCTGCCATTCCCTAGGAAATCTGCCCTACCCAGCTGGTACCATGGGGATTTCTTGTGTGTGCTTTTGAATGTGTTCCTAGGCTTCAAAATGAGATTCCTGAGTCTGAAATGCCGGGTGCCTATAAACCATTTTGTTTGTCAGGGTTTAACAGCCTCCCTCTGTGTGAAGGGAAGGTAAAGGGAGAGAGCTCCTCTGAACTTGATAGCTTGAGTTGGCTCCATTTATTATGGCCTTGCCCTTTCTGAAACACCTGCCCTGACAATTGTACGGCCCCTAACACACAGAAGAAATGCTGCGGATTTACAATATGCCTTCCTTCTGTATAGCTCCAGGGACCAGAAGGCAAGCAGCAGGTGAATAGAATAAACGAGTTTTCTAGGATCCCAGACTTGGTTGTTTGTTCTCAAATTTAGAAAGAACTTTACAAAATATGGCTCTTTCCCTACATTACAGAAGTCCCAATTCCTGCCTGGATCAGCTGTGGATCATTTAATGTTCTGTACTAAAGCCTACACTGTGTATAGTTCCATACCTAAGCAGAACCAAAAGTTTGGTTTTTATTCCTTTCAATTAAAATCCAGATTTATAAATTATTTACTGATCAAGTATGATATTTACAAAGTTTAGTAAGAGATTTTGTTATGCAAATAGTAGTCTCCTATTTTTTTTTTAAGATTTATTTATTTATTCATGAGAGACACAGACTGAGAGAGGCAGAGGCATAGGCAAAGGGAGAAGCAGGCTCCTTAAAGGGAGCCTGATGTGGGACTCAATCTGGGATCCCAGAATCATGACCTGAGCCAAAGGCAGGCGCCCAACCGCTGAGCCACCCAGGCATTCCAGGCGTCTCCTATTAAATTGATTCGTTATCTAATATTTACAGCATTTCACTATGATTTGCCTTAACATCGGATTCTATCATCCTCCATTTACAAAGTGTTTTAGGGCACCTGAGTGGCTCAGTGGTTGAGCATTTGCCTTTGGCTCTAGTTGTGATCCCGGGGTCCTGGGATCAAGTCTGGCATTGAGCTCCCTTTGAGGAGCCTGCTTCTCTCTCTGCCTATGTCTCTGCCTCTCTCTGTGTGTCTCTCATGAATAAATAAATTAAATCTTTAAAAAAAAAAACAAAATTTTATTATGGTCACTATAGGGCAGCTGGGGTGGCTCAGCGGTTTAGTGCCACCTTCAGCTCAGGGCATGATCTTGGAGACCTAGGATGGAGTCCCACATCGGGCTTCCTGCGTGGGGCCTGCTTCTCCCTCTGCCTGTGTCTCTGCCTCTCTCTCTATGTCTCTTGTGAATAAATAAATAAAATCTTATACATATATATATATATATATATATATATAGTCAATATAGAATCTTGCAGAATGCTTCAATGATGCTACTAGCTATTCAACATGTAGGCTATGGTGGAAACTGCTGAGGAATTTTTGAGTATGAAAGGCAGGTCTGCCTATTTAGGATGACACAGGCATTGTTCAGCCCAGTTATTCCATCCATTCCAGCATGTCGCTTAATTTTCCATTTTGATAAAAGTATGGGTTTCTTACCATTGGTGTTTCACCACTGTGTTCAGACT
Source organism: Canis lupus dingo (assembly GCF_003254725.2). Classification (NCBI taxonomy): domain Eukaryota; kingdom Metazoa; phylum Chordata; class Mammalia; order Carnivora; family Canidae; genus Canis; species Canis lupus. The sequence continues at coordinate 55,916,032 of NC_064250.1, forward strand.
GTCTGAGGTTGAGGGTTTAAAATCCCCTCTCTTCTTTTTTTCAGAAGGTGTTTTATTAAAGACTTTTCTTCTATTACCACTTCTAAACATTTGTCTGTACATATTTGATCCACTCATTTAGCTATACTCCTCTTGCTGGGGTGGGGAAAGAAAAAACCCAAAATGTGATACTTAATTAGTTCTGCATTCCTTCCAGTGTTATTCCTAACTTAAAATACCATAAAAAGTAATTTCTTGTCAGAATGCATTTTTATTGAATTTCCTCCTGTGCTTAACTTCAGTGGTAATGTGTAGGCTCAGAGTCCTCCTTCAATGTCTACTCACTGGCATACATTATTCGTATCGCATTTCAGGAAACCATCAGTGGAGCTCTCTCTCTTGCTTCCTTCGATTAGAGAATCAAATCTGTGAGCCAGATCTTAAGTTCTCGGGCTGTACAAATAGATGTGTGCATTCCTGGTCAGTGAAATGTACATTTCTTATATCAGATGCTCTCCTCATTTCATTCTTTTACTTTGGTTTTAAAGAAGTTCAGGAAATTGTGTTTCTGGAGGATAACCTTCGTAGGGCTTTGATGATATGTTGCTTTGAAATAAAGACCTCTATAGACCGTTCATAAACATCTGATTCTCCATAATTACTACCAGAGAAGGGAAAACAAGATCCTGTTTATATAGTAGATGAAATAAATATTAAGTGCTTTGGAGGCCAGTATCAAGTTGTTTACAATTCATCAACCAGAACATTCACATCTTATGTCAAGAGATCAATTCTGCTTTTAAATAACACATTGAATCATACTTAAATGCATTTTATAAATCTCTCAAAATAATTTTCTGAAACTAGATTAGGAATAACACCGCTGAGACCTAATGGGTGGAGTCTGTTTTCTGAGGGTCAATTATGTATGAATTGTACCAATCAGGCCTTCTGTGTTTTTTAAATATAGTTAGCTATGAGTATAAATGGCAAAGCAACTATATGTTATCAATATCGGTAATTCTTTCTATTCTGATTATTTGAGAATAAGAGTATGCAGTATATTGAAACAGGTATTTTGATTATTTAATATTAGTAATGCTTAATTTAATTAATGGGCTATTTCAATAAACTTGTGATTCAGGAGTCTGAGAAAGTTCAAATATACTGTGATACAGCATAAAGCACAGTTATGAAAGTAAGTAAAGTCAAGAATACGTACCTTATTTCATTAAGCAAATATACCAAGTATATGCCAGGATCTATGAGGAATCTGAAGGATTCTGAAGGACCTAAAAAGTGGGTCCTTTCTGCCCTCCAGAAATTAAAATTATATATATATATATATTTATATATATATATTTATATATATACTTTGCATATATATATATATATATATGCAAAGTACAATAGATCCTCATGGCATAGTGTGAAATCATGAAAATACAGGCACCACAAGCCAAAGAAATCAGAGGTCTAGTGTGCAGGTCACTCAGGGGGGTAGTCTTCTCTGACAGTGGCCATGAAGGACCATAGCATTAGATCAGGCAGAAAGAAAAAGGAAAATAACCTCCTATTGGAGGGATTTGTAAGAGGATAAAGAAGGGGCTGAGACTTGCCTGTGGATGTCACAGGAGACCAGAATAGAGAATTCAGTCAAGGCAAGACTGTGAGTTCTATATTCTCCAAAGTTCTATACTCTCCAAAATGTTAATGTTACATCACTATCAAGCATAAAAATAAGATTCAATTAACCCTTATTTATATAAGAACTATTACATTCTATAATTTGAAGGGTCAAAAGACAAAACAAAACAAAACAAAAACACCTTAACACATGATGCCAGCTGCAGAGTCTTGGCTTGAAAACTCCAAAAACATGTACTTTAAATATTTACCTCCTTCTCTACTACACTGATAAGCCCCCTTTTACTCCCGTTCTTTCCTGGTCTGCCTGTCCTAATTATTTAGGAAATTGAATTACTGATGCAGGATTTTGTAAAGGAGTTCAATGGTTTCTTTAGGGGCTCAGGGTCCTAATGCCCTAAATTAGTTTGGGGAACTTCAAAAAGCAATTTGCAAAGTCATCAGAGAATCATCTCAGCCACATGCTTCAGCCTCATCAGGGTTGCTTGGTAGATTGCAGATTTGGAGCTAGGTCTCTAGAGTTTCTCATTCGGTGAATCCAGTGTGAAACCTACAAACCTGCTTAAAATCAAAATGAGGGGGAGTCTACCTTTTTAAGCACAGCCCCCTCTGTTTGATCATTCTTTGTGCCCTAGAGCTGATTTACCAAAATGCAACAGGTTTTCATTGTTGAGTTGGAAATAACTTGAGACATATCTTAGAAATTAGGAAAAAGTTAAAGAGACCCCCTAATAAATTGGAGTTCATCAAAGGTGTGGTTGCAATGTCTTGCTTGCCCATAAAGTGCTGTCACATGAACAACTACCAGATATCAAAGCATCAAATGAATGATTGCATTGATTATTCATATTTTACCACATTAGTGTTAATGATACTAAAAAATAAAGAAGATTGCTTGGTCTCTCCACATACCAAAACTCTTCTAGATGTGATAGTGGTCCCACTGGCATCTTTCCAGAATAAAGCTTAATTCTTAGATAATCAATGTGTTTTGCATATCAGTAATCCTTACCATCCTACCAAACATAGTGAGATTGTCTAGATCCAACTTTTTTAACAAGGTAGAAAAATATTATGAGAAGAAAACCAACATATTGAAGATCCATAGTGTTTAAGGAGAAAATGGTTTCACAGTGAAGACTTTTCTAGATCCATTGCATTCACTGAGCTTCTCTTTAGTATGGATTCTCTCATTTCAGAAAAATTGCTTCTTTTGATAGAAGGCTTACCCATTTTCACTGTATTCATAGCATTTATCTCCAATATGAATCCTCTGATGTTGCAAGGGAGGAATTCTTGGTAAGGGATTCCCACATTCATTATTTTTCCATGGAACTTTGCCTGCATAGATGCTCTGATGTTTAATTTGACATAAGGTGTGTTTAATGTGCTTTTTTCCCATGTGTCTCACATATGTGGGATTTCTTTCTTGTAGCAACTGTCTGCTTTGTAATAGGAATTGATCTGACTCTAAAATTGATTTCGTGTTTCCAAGGATTTCTTTCTTCTGGAGAATTGTAATTTGCTCCAACTTTATGAACAATGCATTCATCCCCAATATTCTCCCAACCTGGAGAGTTCACCAGGTGAGTATTTCTCCTAATGCTCATGTCCCAGAAGTGCCCTACTTTGATAATGGTTTCTCTGTTTCAGATAATTTCTCATTATGGAATGGAGTGATTGCATTTACATTGCAACTGAGATCTGAAGATGTAGATACCAAATTTAGGTGCCAGTACAAAATACAAATATTCTAAGCAAATGTCATATTGATGGGTTCATATTTATTAATGCCTCTCAATCACCTGAGAAATATGCAAAAAGGTATCAGAAACAATTTAGTGAATACTATTTTCTTGAAGAAAACTGTTTTGTTGTCTCTCTCCAAAAGGAGGAGAGTATGGAGTTATCTACTAATCTCAACTTGAGCCAAGTGAGGGGGACCTTCATTATGAATTCTAGGAAAATTGATGTATGACTCTTGCACTTGAGAAGATATAAGGTATTTTAATTATTGCCTGGGACTAGGAATTCTAACAGAAGCTGTAACTGCAACTAAAAGTACACTTAAGACTTTATCAGAGAGGGGCATTTGGGTGGCTCAGTGCTTGAGAGTCTGCCTCTGGCTCAGGTCATGATCCCGGCATCCTGGGATTGAGTCCCACCTCGGGCTCCCCACAGGAACACCGCTTCTCCCTCTGCCTGTGTCTCTGCCTCTCTCTTTGTGTCTTTCATGAATAAATAAATTTTTAAAAATCTAAAAAAAAAAAAAGAAAAAAAAAAAAGACTTTACCAGAGAATGAGCAGAATAAGTGTGAGCCCTTGGAGAATGAATAAGTGTGAGCCCTTGGAATTTTCATTCAAGAAATAGAAAGAATCCCCGTACTGAGATAAAATTCCAAAGAGATAGTGAGAGAGAAAATAGAGTTGTATATGGATTATCTCTCTTAACATTGTCCATGACCAACGTACAGGTTCTGTGAATTTTGCATATATCATTTTCATCATTTTTAAGAATGCTTTGCTCTGATTTGATGATCAAATTCATTGTCAGGGAAATGTATAAAGTCGGTGGAGCTGTGTCCCATTGATACTTCTTCCTGGGTGAATTCCACAGGTTAATTCCAATGGTACTGATTCAGAACTTGCCGATGTGCTTCTGTGCTAGCTCTTAAGGATTTGCTTTTAGAGAAGAAAATCCAAGACCTCCAAGAGGGAAAAAATAGCCCAAATTGTTTTGCTGCCCTTTTATCTTTGAAAATTCAAGGTAAATGTTATGCTTATAGATTCTAGACTCTGGCTGAAGTGAATGTCTTATTTGGCTTATGTGAAGACTGTCTCTCAATTCCAGTGCTGATTCAGGATTTTTGAGTTTTGAAGGCAGTGTGCATAACGGGTTCTTATATCTGTCTATCTGCAACCAGTCTCCACCAGGTCAAGTGGAAACATCCACCTACATGTTAGCTCATTTTGGACTTGAGAGACAATTTTTTAAAATATATAACTGAAACATAGGATATAAGCTGTACAAATTTTTAACCAAAGAGGAACTTTCAATAGGACACCTTTTCCATCATGTTACTACAGATATATAAATCCTCTTCTCAGAAAAGACCCACAAAACCTTGCAATGTGTCATTGAACAAGAAGGAAAGATAATTACAGTCCGTTAATTCCTTCTGTTTTCAGTAAGCAAACAAGGGATGAGTACACGTTCTACCAGAGGATTTTCAGATTTAGTGTTCATTTTTTTTCTTTCTTTCTTTCTTTCTTGCCATTCATGGGGAAAGTTGGATTCTCAAAAGGATCTCCTTTTTCAGATACTGTGGCCAAAGCTTATGTTCCGATTAACTACATCATCCTTATTTGTTCTTTAGATGTTTTGACTTCACTCGAGGCTGGATATCCCTTGTCTGATGCCCCAAATTTATGATATAACATGAATTTGGGGAAATTGGTTAAAGTTATAGGGATAGATATATGGTATAGTACTCTAAATTGCACCATGTCTATTTGTTTAAGTTTGTAAAAATGAATCTGTGTCTGTTCTACTGCAGGAATGTTGGTGGAGTCATTAAAAGCAAAAATCGCTGAAGCCAGACCATTTTTTTTTTAAGTTAACATGTTTTTTTTAAGATCTTATTCATTTATTCATGAGAGAAACAGAGAGAGAGAGAGAGAGAGAGAGAGGCACAGGCACAGGCAGAGGGAGAAGCAGGCTCCATGCAGGGAACCCGATGTGGGACTCAGATGTATACCTAAATAGAAATATATTATAAGGAATTGCTTCACATGACTATGAAGCTTGGGAAGTCTCAATTTGCAGTGTGTGACGGTAGCTAAAGAACAAGTAAAGACAAAGTTTTAATTTTTTTTTTAAGATTTTATTTATTTGGGACACCTGGGGGGCTCAGCGGTTGAGCGTCTGCCTTTGGCTCAGGGTGTGATCCCAGTCTCAGGATCGAGTCCCCACATCGGGCTCCCTGCTGAGCCTGCTTCTCCCACTGTCTGTGTCTCTGCCTCTCTCATGAATAAATAAATAAAATCTTAAATTTTATTTATTTATTTGAGAAAAAGAGATAAATTGTCAAAGAGAGCACAAACAGGGAGTAAGGAGAGGGAGAAACAGGCTCCCTGCTCAGCAGGGAGCCCTACATGGGGCTTGATCCCAGGACCCTGGGATTGTGACCTGAGCCAAAGGCAGACACTAACCAACTGAGCCACCCGTGTGTCTTACCAAAGTTTTAATTTAGTTAAAGGCTGGAAGAATGAAGAATTTCCTCTTGCTCTAGAAGGTCTGTCTTTTGTTTCATTCAGGCCTTCATCTGATTAGACATGGTCCATCCACATTATGAAGGCTACCTGTTTTGTTCAAATTCACTGATTTAAATTTTTAACTCAACCTAAAACACTCCCCAAGCCATCACACTTACAGAGACAGAAGAGTATCATTAGAAAACATAAAAGACAGCAGAATTCATGGAAAAATTTGAGAGTAGAAAAAACAAAATTTCATGAACAGGATCTGTGGCTGTTGTTACTAATTTTTTTGTTTGTTTGTTTTTTGTTTGTTTTTTAAGGAGAAATTTGAATTGAATGACTAATAAAATCTCTCTCAGCTCAAAAATTTGAATAAGTTCAGTAGCTGAAATAATTTTGTAAATTATCCAAAATGCTTTCTTTGTTTTTTCATACACATTCTACTTTTTGAATAAAGCAGATCTTATCCAAAATTGACCTTGACCTTACTGGCCATTCCCTTCTTATAAGTGAAAAATTAACTGAGAGGTAAAATTATAATCAATCAATTTTTCCTATTGATGAATTTTTAATGTTATCTACGGATTTAAATTACACATTCTTGAGTTCTCCAATATTATAAGTAATCAGTGGCTTATATAATCTGTATGGAGTACAGAAAATTTTGAATTCCAGAAATTATTTTAAAACCAAAGAAACTAATGCTATTTAATGATTCAAATATGTTAGATAATGAATCTGATATTTATAAGGCTGGATGATTGACAAAGGAAAGAAAAAGCTCTTACATTTTCCATTTCCAGCAATATTCATTCATTTTCATTATAAAATGTTTTTATGAACCATGTTAGTATTGCAGCAGGATATTAGATGGCCTAAAGGAGACAATTTTGATTTATACCTAGTACTTGCTTTGACTAATGTGTCCTTTTGGAACAGTTGAGTAAATCTTGAAAATAATAGATACTAATGCAGAAAGAGCCCATAAACCAATTTTTTTTCTTATTTTCTTGAAAGCTTCACTGTGCTGAATAAATCTTAAAAGTGATGGAATTTTTAGCCTGCTGTTCCTTAACTAATGGAATTTCCAGCTTGTATCCATTAACTGTTATTTTATAATTTAATTATTATTTTTCAAAGTATATGAAATTCATTTTATTGAATAGGAATAGTTCTTGATTTTATTAGTATGTCGAGATAAAATAACAATAATAACAACCGATCTAGCATTCACTGATAAATAGAACTGCTAAAGTCTAAAAGTAAATTTTACATGATTCCTTTGAAAATATTTTGATTATTTTTTGCTGGTTTGTAGATAATATGCCTGACTCCTACTTCTGGGAAACGAACTAGGGGTGGTGGAAGGGGAGGAGGGCGGGGCGGGTAGGGGTGAATGGGTGACGGGCACTGGGGGGGGCACTTGACGGGATGAGCACTGGCTGTTATTCTGTATGTTGGTAAATTGAACACCAATAAAAAATAAATTTATTTAAAAAAAAAAAAGAAAACGCCAAAAAATAAAGATAAAAAAATAAAAAATCATTTTCAATATTAGCAAGAATAAGTAGAATTGATAGCAAAACAATAAGGAAAACAACAAAACTCACAGTCCATTCTTTTTTTTTTTTTTTTTAATTAGTAAACCCTAGGGGCACCTGAGTGGCTCAGTCAGTTAAGGGTCTGCCTTTGGCTCAGGTCATGATCCCAGGGTCTTGGAATCCAGCCCCATGTTGAGCCCTCAACAGCTGAGCAGAAAATTTGCTTCTCCTTCTCTGTCCTACCCCCTAACCCCACCTGGGACTCATATGTGCTTTTCTATCTCTCTCTCTTTTGTTCTCTCTCAAATAAATAAAAATCTTTAAAAATAATAATAAAGTAAATAAATTAGTAAACCCTAGTAGACTGATTAGGGAAAAGAAGGAAAGAAAAAAAAGAGAAAAGAAAAGAAAGAAAAGAAAAAAAAGAAAAAGAAAAGAAAAAGAAAAGAAAAGAAGAAAAGAAAAGAAAAGAGAAAAGAAAAGAAAAGAAAGAAAAATGTTACCAATACCAGAAGGGAAAGAAGAAACATCATTATGGCATCTAATTAAATTATAAAGAAGAATAAATGAATATTAGGAACCAATCTATTCCAGTTAATCCAGTAATTCTAATGAAAGAGGCATTTTTAAAGTATAAGTTACCAAAACTAACTCAAAATGAAATAAATAATCTGAAGAGCCTCTATATATTTAAGAAATGATTCATAATTAATGGCCTTCTGATAAAAAACATTCCAGGTTCAGATAGTTTTACTTGTAAATTCTGTCAAACATAAGGGTAAGATAACATCTATCAAGAAATAAAGCTACACTTCACAATTCGCCTCTTTAGCTAGCATAACCATGACACCAAAATCTGACAAAGGCTTATGAATACAGACCATAAACCTGGATGCACAATCCTTTAAAAAAATTAGAATACAATAAATTTCTATTCCTTTAAACAAAAATGATCTGTCTTCCTTTGGTGAAGGTCCATCAAGGTCTTGCTCTGTATCCAAGTAATTGTGAATCTCAGTAATTAATTAGCAGCCTTTCAAATCATAATGGATTAGCATGGAATTAATCTGTACTGACTCAATCATGTCTCCTGGTGGTACCTCTTTGAATGTGTTTCTTTTATTTCCTTGCTTACCCAACACTTCAACCTTCTACACTAAAATGACATGATAAAAATCAGTTAGAACTTTCCAAATTTCAAAATCCAAGAGAGATGGGAAATGCTTTTAATTTTAACCAGACACGATTCTGAAGCATAATGGACCTCTTATTTTCCAGTTGAAGTCATAATCATCTTTTTTGTTTCTCTGTCTAGAATTTAGGTTGATCTCCATGGGTTTAAATCAATGTTCAGGTTGACTAAAAATGAAGGCAATTCATATTTAAATGATCTTCTGTAAGTGATAGTTAATAAGGAACTCATTCTCTAGAGACCTCAGTACTCACATTTCTTCTAGGATGGAACGAAAATAATGAGAATGATATCTCTTAATTTGCTATGTATTATTTCTCTTTGGGTCAAATAAGCAGACATGTTTGATTAGGGAAGAAATGTTTATAGAATTCTTTTCTATTTTGACAAGAATTCACAATTGCTATCTGTTTTGTGGAGTTAGAAATTCTCAGAGGACTTGGAGAACACTCTGGCACTATCTTCACACACTGTACATATGCATACAGATGAAATGAAATGTAAATAAATTCAGGCACTCTGAGGTCCATCCATGGAAGAGTCCAGAACCACAAATGAAGATGTACCACTCCAGGGCTTTCTTTCCACATTTTAAAATACTAAATAACATAGGGTTTTAAAGAGAAATAAATAGTAAAAACAGTTTGTATTTTAAAGAAATACTACAATTCCGTTACTTAAAGACAAATTCTCAGTTTGATTAGGAAATAATTACAACAATAAACCTAGAAAAATAACATTTTGAAAGCAGATTTAGTCCAACCATATGTTTGCTGTGTGACCTTGGATAAGGTCTGTTTCCATATTGTTAGTTCAGAAAACAGCAATAACAGCTCTCACACAAGGTTGTTATAAAACATGAGTGACGGAATTGTCCTGAAATGAATTTCTCACTGTGATTGGCACATTGACTGTTTTCATAAATATTCATTGAACCAACATAATGCAGATTGCAGGGCTCAGGTCAAAACCATCAACAATTCTCCAGAAAAGCTACCTTTAAGTTCCAAGGAACTTCTCTCAGAGGTGCTAACACATTGTGTCACTAAAACAAGAGGTGCAACAGTGTAAATAAACAAAGCCAAGGCCCTTGAAATTTAAGAAACCCAACAGACTTGTTGAGTCAATTTCAAATCCTACCCACACCCAAAGCACAAAATCATTTGGTTGCATAATGAAAACATTTGGGAGTAGAACCTAAAGGTTGCAGTTGTAGAATAGAAGTGGGGAAGAAATGTGTCTGTGATTATGGTGCCCACCCCCAGCAGACATTCCATGATCTAGAGCCAAGACATGACTCAGTTTACAAAAGCATTTTGACAGCCTTACAATTACCAGTTACTTCTTTTTCATAGAGTAGTTGTCAAAATTCTGGGGAAACACCTGTTTAAATCCACACCAAGCATCTTGGCCCTCAGTAGGTTGCTTTCATTCTTCAGCCTCTGAAAAATCTGCTAGGCTTGCCCCTGCCTCTGCGTTTCTTTTCTAGTGGGTAAGGCAAAAGCGAGGTGATTTAAAATAACAGTCCTCTGATTTTATTTATTTATGTAAAATGATTTATGCCATATCAATTCTTTGCCTGTTAAAATTTGCCCATTTTCCTTGTGATTCCAGTATGTGCATGTTGTCACATATGGACAAATTACAGCCCCTCACCCCCACCATGGCCCATACACATACTCACAAGTACATACTTCACTATTCCTGCCCAGGCTGATTCTCTCTAGAAGGCACCAGAGACTAGACTAAGAATTTTTGCAAACATTATCCAATTTAGTTTTCTTAGGCAATATTGATGTTTTACTGATGAATAAATCAGGTCATAGTTTCTCAATATCACAACCTATTAAGGGGAAGAATAACAGTATTTTTCTGCTATCAAAGCCCAGTGCTTTTGATTGCTAAGTTATACACTCCCCCATATACTTAGAATACCTATGTGTAGATACATGCAGGTGTTTTGCAAACCTGAAACCCTGTGTGGGGTTCAGGAATACATTGTCTTTGAGATTTAGCTTCAACAGGACCGGCATTAAATTAATCAAAAGGAACAATGCTCTCTGTTTTCTCCAATGTTTGGTACAACTCAAAGCTAGGTCACAGCAATGCAAGATGGCCTCCTAGAGGATGAAGCTGAATACTTGGTGACATAATGGCCAGAGGTCCAAGATGGTCCAAATTCTTTCCTGTCCAGCTAGTCATCCCTTCACAGCTCCTCATGTTCTAAGGAATCTAAATGCAAAGAACTGGGCAGCCCGGGTGGTTCAGCAGTTTAGCACCACCTTCCACACAGGGCAGGATCCTGGAGACCCGAGATCAAGTCCCACGTTGGGTTCCCTGAATGGAGCTTGCTTCTCCTTCTCCCTGTGTCTCAGCCTCTCTCTCTCTGTCTCTCATGAATAAATAAATAAAATCTTTAAAAAAATAAATGCAAAGAACAATGGCAAAATGGGAAGAAAAGATCTTCTTAGTTACTAGCTGTAGAGCTCAGATACAAACATCTATTAACACTAAGGCTTAGGCTAGTAGGGTCTCATAGTTAGCTCTTACCCCTGGTCCAGCCAGTGCTTAGCCTTCCCTTCAGCCCTGATCAATATATTATTAAGCTTTAGAATGAATTTAGAATGAATAAGTGCCATTCCCTAAGGTTACCACTCAAGTCCATTCACCTTCATAATCACATGGAAGCAACAGATAAAAAGGAAAAAAAAAAAAAGAGGATTTTGATTCATCTGTCCCATTGCTGCATTGAGTACAAGAGGAGGTGAGAAAGAGTAGAGCATCACTCCATAATGATAATTGTCTTATTCAACACATCAAGTTCTGGCCAATCACAATATCAACAATTCCTCTTTTTTTTGTGACCCTGGACGTGTGAAGCGGTATTTAGCAGAGGTGCTATAAGCTCCTTTGTGAAGAGAGAAAAGGCTGAAAATACCTCTCTCTCAACACAGATATACTCCATAGTTCATTCATTGATTCATTCATTCATTTTACAGATACTTATGTCAAAGGCACTCTTTCAGGTCCCAGAGATATTTCCATGCACAAGACAAACACATTTTGTGCCATAATCCAAATTATGTCTTAGTGGAGATCTGGGGGCAATGGAGATATGACATAAAAAGTTATTTTAGAGAGGCTGATTACTTTAAAAAAATGGAATAGTGCCATTTGACAAATGACTGTCTTCCAGTAAGGGAGAAAGACATGATTTGAAGTCAAAAGACCTAAGGTCTTCAGATACACATTATCACTTAACGTTCTATTCCATAGTTCATGGAGGCTCCTTTTTATTCTCATCTGTAACATGGAGAAATCAAAATTATTCAAAAGCATAAGACTCCTGGGAAACAAATGCAAGTTTTAGTGAATACCAATTCCACTCTTGTTTTTTTTTTTTTTTTCCAGTACCTGCTCTACACACATTACCTGCCATACTAATTTTAATTCTTAATGCTATTCTAGGAGGTGAATACCACTGCTATGCCTGTCTCACAGATGATAAAACTTAGGCAAATAGATGTGAAATAATATGCCCAAGGTCACACATGGGGAAGGGGAGCTATCAGAAATGGATCTAGGGTTATTCTCTGTGAAATCAGAGCATACCCATATACTACAGTTGTTTTTATATTATTTTTTAATCTATAAAGTAATGTAAGATAATTGTTGAGATTGCTGTAGTTGATTAACTCTTTTTGGCAGTTTCTTTCCACTTGGGTAGGAAAAATCCAAGTGGGGACCTATGGGGTCTTAGGGTAGAGTCATGATTCTTTGTCTCTCATCTCAGGACCTCTTCTCTAGTAGATCTGAGAGTCAGTCCTTAGGTACATGGAAATAGTTTCTTTAGGACATAAATCCTAGTGAGATGGGAGGATGATAAATAAAACCAATATATTTCAACGTTTTATTGTTATGTGCGTGTTTATCGTTAAATTTCCCCCTGGTTGAAATCTTCTTTTAATGATACAAAATTTCAAGTTACTGCAAGCTCTAAAGAAGTGAGATACACACATGGAGGAATATTAGGAAATACACAAAAAAATAAACACTTGGTAAAATTGGAAGAAGTTTTGCCAAGTTCCACTGCAAATGTAAAGAGCAGTGTGTGGATATGCAAGTCAGATAAGGCATTCACTGCTCTTCAAAGAGATTCAGTCTTATTGCAGAGACCAAGCATGGCTTTAACTCAATAATCCTATGATTAGCAGACTACATTATAAAATTTAATATAGAAAGAGTGAAAAAAAATTCTAGAGTTTAGAGGAGATAACTATGTTGAAGTTACCAGCTTTACATGTTTTTATACATGTCCTTTCCTTTAACTTTCCCAGAAGCAAAGCCAGGTTAGCATTCTATGGGGGGCCATGGTAGATATAGATCAGTGGAAGAGAAAGGCCAGGGAACACCAAAGCATCATGTAGAAATAATCATCAGGGCCATCTAACTAAACCCTTAGCGACTGCAAAAATGTTGAATAGTAACAGCATGAATGTAGAGGCAAGAACAAGAAGGTGTGATGGAACAGGAATAATGATAAAGCCATGTGGGGTGGAGGATTCTGGGTGCAAGCAGCACCAAGCGAAATTGAACAGACTCTAAAAGGCTTTCATCCAGACAATGGTTTGAACCCTAGTTTCATTATCTGGGACCATTGCCTTGGTCAAAATGATTATCTTCCAAGAGAGGTGAGCTCAGCAGGTGAGCATAGTAACACATGGTTGTTTTGCCTCACCTTAGATGATGTCCCAGCACAGGACTGAGCCAAGTCCAGGGCTTCACAGTTCTGGTTTTATGGGCAGTGGTATCATTAAGAGACAAAGCACCATAGAGATTTGAAATCAACAGATTCCACATGCCTGTCACTCAGCTTGGCTGTGCATGGTAGCTAATGGGGATGGCTCTGCTCTACTTGAGCTGGGTCTCTCGGGAACAATTTACAAAGTGTGACTTAAATGGAGTCATTGTAAATGAGTCTGTGCAGGGCAGGCTCTGAGTATGTCATGTGGGAATCAGGCTGTTTGTGTCAGAGACAAGATGACAACCTGAGTGCTAAAGGGAGTGTTTACTTAAAAGAGGAGGGCATTCAGTCTTTAAAATGGTTCACATTATTCTTTATATTACTTCAGAAGTGCAACTGGTCTCTACTTCCAAGATTGAAGAGATTTTCATGTTAAATAGATGTTTTAATTTCCAACATGTAGGTATGTCTCATTTAGAATAATAGAGAAAACTTACTCTGTGGGCAAGAAGTGGAGAGGTAAATCCTCCAGACCTGACTTCTCAAGTTATCTTTATATATGGTATATGCACAAAGTAATGAAGTTTTAAAAAGTGAAAGCTGCAGAATATCTGTATATGTAAATGAGCTCTGGTTACATAATGAGCAGCAGCAATCATGATTTTAAAAAAAAAAAAGTAAAAAAAAAAAAGTTACACACACACACACACACACACACACACAAATAAATAAACCAAGAGTTCAGGATTTGGAATCTGGCAGTTCTGAGTTCCAATACTGGCTGTCCCCTGCTGACTGCATAACCTTCAGCAAGTCATTTCTCTTTTATAAACCCCAGTGTATTATCAAATAATTAACTATAATGCATACCTACAGTGTTACTGAGAGAATTAAATAAAAATCATTTAAGGCAAAAGCCAATGGTATGTAGTAGGCACACATCAAATAACTTGTAGTATATCTGCTTATTCTGATGAGGTGTCATTGTTTTAACCTCTTTTAAAAATTTCCGTAAAAAAAAAAAAAAAAATTTCCGTATTCTAGGTCTTCTTTGAATAGAGGACAATGGCATAGCGAATGAGTGAATGACGTACAGGACTTCTTTGCTAAAAATCTTCTTCTTCTTAGTGTGTAGTCAGATTACATGCCTGAAAACAGAAATTTTCTACTCAATTTCTCAACAAGTCGGTTAAAAATTTCAGCACATCTTCCCCATGTCGTTCTTAACACAGGTAAATGTTCTCAGGATAGATGGCCCACTTTATTCCACATAAGCTTTTACTCCTAATGATTTTTGACCACTTCCCAAATTCAAAGCTCAGGCACAAATCACGGGCAAGCAGGTTGTGAAATCTGTCACCCCATTTACTGCTAGGCTTGACTCAAATGATCCGTCCACTAAGTGGATATTACCTTCCTACATCACAACTCAACAGGCATCCCTCCTAAAGATGCGGGATCAAAAATGATGATCTTGATGATCTGTTCAGAAAGAGGATATGATATATATCCATCAGTAGTTTGTAGCAAGTGGCTGACCTCTGCCAGAGTCTCCACATACTTATGAAAGGCTATTTATAGGAGAAAATGAAATTTAACGTTAAAGGACAGAGATCAGATGTGATGACAGGTACCCACATAAGTGTCCTCCCCAAGAACCTGAGGGAAATATCAAGAACAGAATCCCAGAAATATCTCAGGCAGTGACAACAGCTATTCCTGGGGAAATGCTTAGCCTCCCATATGTTTGAGTGGGCAATTTTTATCTGATTTACTCATTTTTGAATTCCAAACTCCTAGTGCATGCCTGGTCCTTGCAGGGAGCATTGCAGTGAGTCAATAGATATTTAAGTGAAATAATTTGTATATTTAGCTTGCTTTTTTTCTTCTTCTTTCTTTCTTTCTTTCTTTCTTTCTTTCTTTCTTTCTTTCTTTCCTTCTTTTTCTTTTTTCTTTCACTTTTTAAAAATTTTTTATGTCATTGCTTTGAAACCATGGATCCCCCAGGATTCTTTTGAAGCATACCATGTTAAGCAAAGTTTACTACATAGTCTGTTTCCAAAGTCTCCAGCAGGAATACATTACAATTAAGAGATGCTTAGAGGGATCCCTTGGTGGCGCAGCAGTTTGGCACCTGCCTTTGGCCCAGGGCGTGATCCTGGAGACTCAGGATTGAATCCCACATCAGGCTCCCAGTGCATGGAACCTGCTTCTCCCTCTGCCTATGTCTCTGCCTCTCTCTCTCTCTCTGTGACTATCATAAATAAAAAAATAAAAAAAATTAAAAATTAAAAAAAATAAAAAAAAAGAGATGCTTAGAGTATAACCTCAATCATTTGAGGTTTAGATGCTTCAAGAATAGGGCCAAAAGTTTTAGTAAATATTCACTATTGTCACATCAGTGATAAGATGCCAGATTTCACTGATTGGTTTTTCTAATATTTAACCCAGATCTTCAGATTTTTTATAATACTTTTTTATTAAAGATTTTATTTATTTAATAGAGAGGGAGAAAAGAGAGATATCAGGCAGGGAGAGCAAGGGGAGGAGCAGAGGGACAAGCAGACTCTCTGCAGGGAGCCAGATGCGGGGTTTTATCCCTGGTCTCTGAGGTCATGACTTGAGCTGAAGTCAGACACTTAACTGACTGAGCCACCCAGGCACCCTGAGATATTTTACATTTTAGGAAAACAAACTATATTTCATTACTTAAAAGCTTTTAATTATGAGATCCCCTTCAGCATTGTTTCTAAGCAGCTAAATCAAGTCAACTTCACCCTCACATTTATAAGGGAAGCTGTAAAAGCATTCAATTGTATCATCTTTGAGCATGGATATTGCATTAATGGGAGTGAAACCAAGTTGAAAAAACAGGCTTGGTATCAGAAATTACAATCCTGCTTGTACCCTAGATTAGCTTAAGACTTTGTCTAGGACACTTACCATATTCTGGCTTCTGTTTCCTTGTATGAACAATTAGGAAAAAATTTACACATCCTGGTATTGTTGTAATGATTACATGATGCAAAATAAGCAAGTGCATAGTAAAGGTGGTGGTACACAGCAGGTGCTCAAATCAACATGTATTCACAAGGAGATTAGTAAGAGTGGGTCTCAGATTATAATGCAGAGTTATTTTGAAGGATGGACTGTTTAGGAAATTTTAAAGGATCTTAAAAGATAAGCCAGAGCAGAATTCCAATGCAATTGGATAATAATGTACATTATTATCCAGCTCTATATATTGAATATATAGAATATTAATGCCACATAAAATAGCTGGGCATCTATATAAAAAGGAATTTTGAGACAGGGTAGTTACTTTGAGAAGGTGGGTTTGGATTTGGTACCTGCAAGTTAGCATGCATGCAGATGCCATGATGTTCTCCTTAGCAAAGGTTCACGCACATGCCCCTGCAGTACTTTGGCTCTATTCAGCAACCTTTTCATATGAGAGTTCTCCTGGGTAAATACTATCATTCTGTTTTAAGAAGAATTCTTAGTGAAGGCAATAGAACCATGTAAATATTTGCTAAATTCAAAAATTTCAATAAAATTAAAGTTCTTCTCTACCAGCACGAGGATATATTAAAAATTTTATTTTTTTTCTGGAATACCCTGAAAACATCAGTAGCTCTGAAAACAAAGTACTGCTTCTCAGTAAGGATCTTGGAAAAGGATGGGAGGTTTTCATTATCTTACAAAAGCTTATCACTATCAAGCACACAACAGAAGATGAGTTTGATACCAAGGGCCTCAGGATTGGCTGGTAAAGATACAACAAGCCCCTTTTCGATTCAAGTCCTTTCTAACTTGCAACGAAAAGATGAATAAACAAATATGCCAGCTACCCAATCCCTGTCTCACATACCAAAAAAGATGACACAGGATGACTCAGTGTATGCTATGGAATATATCCTACTGCTGAGGAGGGAACTCTAGACTGCAGCTAAGTGGCTACATGTCCTGCTGCTTTACTCTGCTGGGCAGAAAGCCCATATTCATCAGAAACCTGGAGGCAATGAGAAAACGTCTCATGGCAGCCTCCCAGGGAAGAAAGGGAGGAGAGCAAAAGATGCCTTCCTAGCAGCTCCTCACAGTCTTCCTGTGCTCTCCGGTTCTGACGGGATCACGGGAGTTCCTCTAAGACTCAGAGAAGCCACCATTAGAACCCTTGCCTGGATGGTCAATGGGAATATGTGCAAAGTCACAGGTGCAAAATTATGGGGAAACTGTCCTACAATCACCCTCGCATTGATCTTTCCCCAGTGAGGGAAATGCATTATTTTGCATTCTCCACCCAAATATTCGAATGTAAATAATATCAAGATAAAGACTAGAAACCAGAATTTTCATGAGAAGTTTCTAATTCATAACTTGTCTATCATAGGCTAGAAGTGAAAGCTTAAAATTTCTTAGCGAACTGAAATGAACTTTCCGTGATATATTTTTTTTTAGATTTTATTTATTTGTGTATGTATGAGAGAAAGAGAGAGAGAGAGGGAGACAGAGAGAGAGAGATAGAGCACTTGAGCAGGGGAAGGACAGAGTGAGAAGGAGAAGCAGACTCCCTGCTGAGCAGGGAGCACAGTGCAGGACTCAATCCCAGGACCCTGGGATCATGACCTGAGTGGAAGGCAGACACTTAACTGACTGAGCCACCCTGGTACCCCATTATAACATTTTAAAAATGCATTAAGCTAGTTTTTATTTTGTCACTGGAAAACCTTACCATTTCCTTGTAAAACCATGCTTCCTTTTTCTTGAAATCCAACTGGAAGAAGCTGGAAGACAATAAACCACCAACACTCTCAAGTAAGGTTGACCTACAACATCCAAACATGAGGATACATAGGCCGTGTAACCGTCATTGGGAGTCAAGTAGGGTAAGTTCTAGGCTTGTATCCATCTGACTAGGAGCTATTTTTCCCTCATTCTGCTCCTCCAGATATCTCTTTGGCAAGGTAGGGCAGGAAAAAGCAATGTAGCTCTGATTCACATCTGAGTCCTATTCAACATTTGTTGACATCGCTTAACCCATGATGAAAAGCAGCCTCATGTGGGGAAGAATCTTAGGCTTTAGAAGCAGAAGACCTCTGATATTTCTTAACTTTGTAAGGGCAGACAAGTTAATAGGGACACCTCTGCCTCAGTTTCCTTATCTGCCAAACTACCATGAAGAATTCCAAGAAAATATTACTTATTAGCATTTTTCTTGGGGAAAAGCACTGAATTGTTTGGAGTTTTTTTTTTTTTTTTTGGTAAGGAAAAGACTCCAAGGGAATATACAATAAAGTAATTTTAAAAAGGGAGAGGACTGCTATATCCATTAGTGAGAATAAGAAGGATTTATTCTGCTTCAGAGAGAGAGGGATCAAATCAATGTAAAGAACAACTTGCTAGGGCACCTCAGATGACACTGAACCTTCTATGATTTGCCCCTGTTTGTGACCACCCCCTAGTTTTTATTTAAATGTTTTCAGCTCACAAAAAGTTCGGTGCTAATGATTATTATTTTCTAACTCATCTGAGAAATATGCTATGGTTAGAAATCAATCTTATTCTTTCAATCAATTAAAGCAATAATTATTCACTTTGAACATAGCTCATCAGAACCTGGGAGGCAAGATGAAAGTATCCACATTCTCACTGATATCGTCTTCGTGTTTACTTCTACAACTAACATTGCAAACACTTGCAATCTCTGCAGTACAGAGGGATTTACTTTTACTGGCTTCAGGATCACTGTCAACCAATATCCATGGCAGACTGCAAATGCTACAGAATTAATGCCCTTGGAAGTAGCCCAGGGTCTTGAAAAATACCTTAGCATTCTGATCGTTGGCTGGCAACTCTTCAGGAATATTCTGCTCTGTCTCCAATGGTTCCCTCAGCAGAACTGAGCTCTGGTTGTCCACAGGCGTAACTGGCTCTATTACATAAACTGTATTGGCTTTTTCCTCCCCTGAGTCACTTTTTCATTTCCCTATCAGTATTCTTCTGGATGAACTCCCACCAAAATTATTGGCACTTAAATTCTTGTCTCATCATCTGCTTCTGGGAAAACCTAAACTGAGATATGAGTGCATAAGGTGAAAACAGAAGAGAACATATATACTCCAAAGGTCCGGGATTCAGAGACCACGGTAGGAAAATAAGTTGCTTGGAATTTTCAGAAAATTAGAAGACAGGCTGTGCATTTACACAAGACATGCAGTTAGTGGCTTTTCAACAAGTTAAAACAAGGTCTATGAGAGGAGTATCTGCCATTCAACTTACATTTGTATAATAAAACCTACCACAGTAGGTGGTTGTGAGGTTTAAAATAAATGGGATAATACATATTTAAGTGTGTTGTAAACTGTTAACTTCATGAGGAATGTAGATCATTTCTCAACCCTGTGATTTTGATAGATCGGTGAAATGAATTTTGATCAAATATATTTTATAGCTTTGACCTACTTTGTTGAGTTCACTTGGCTTTAGCACCAATCTGAAAGAGAGCACTCGCTGTTACTCCCTCTCCTTATTCCCAGTCTGCAGTCTGTCCTTTCTCTTATTATCAGATGAGATTTGCAGCTACAGCAGTTTTTGTGTGAAATCCCTGTGCTAAAATATTCAGCTTGGGGTAGGTCACATAGGTGATTCTGTGCACAGAGGAAGTGACATGTTATCAGAATCTAAGAAAAGATTGATCCCCTTTCTCAATAGTTATGAAAAAGCCAAGCTTGACTTTGACACGTGTTATTTGTGTGTTAGGGTTTAGTTCTCTGGACCAGTCGTGGCACAGTCAGTAAACAAGACTCTTAGTACTGTTTTCTTCTGTTAGTTTTGTTATCTGAGCCATATTTCTTAATTGATGACTATTGTCCTTTGGGGATCAAGCCTCAAAGTATTGATGTGCTAAGTGCCGCATAGTAATCTTGACTTTTGACATTGGGATTCATGAAGCAGACAGTATCTTGTTGAGAACAGGATTTTATTACCAGAAAAAAAAAAAAAAAAAAAAAAAAAAAGAAAAAACCACAAACTTGTTCATGGTGTATAAATGACAGCTTTGAGATAAATCTATTGTGGCTTTTCCTTTCCCCCAGATATTATAGGCCTGTCACTACAGAGGTCTCAAGTAAGTTCAGGTCAGCATGCGGAAAAAAAAAAAAAAAAGGTATTTGTTGCACCAGGACTCACTTCTATCACCTCCTGGCTTACCACAGCTTTATTCTTCGCTGATTGGCAACATTGTCCAAGGCTATTTCATAGCCTTTTAAAAAAAACATGAAAAGAATATCCAGTAGGTAAATGCCTGAGTTACTAGATTTAAGCCAGGCCACCATGGAGAATGTAACCCAGAATGTTCACACAGAGGTCAGAAAAAGATTTGTCCCTTGACTCATTTCAATTCCCAAAAAGGAAAGATGAGAACTGAGATCTCGGCCTTTCAATATTATGTTGTGTAAAATCATTACTGCACATGGGACTTCTATAAGGAAGCACATGTGTAGGTCAGCATCAAAAGAGCATTTGCTGAGACATTCTTTCAGGAGCCCAGGGAGAGCGAAAGACTGGCATTAGGGCTGAACTCACTCACTCTTCCCCTTGTGTGGGTCACAGCTGACAGAGGTGAGGATTCAAGTATTGCTAATAAACCATAAAATTGAAACCATGACCCCCTACACACTACACCAACCAATGGATCACCTGGGTCGCACGTGTACAAAAAGAAAGAAAAAAGAAAGAAAGAAGGACAGAAGAATTAGATTGTGACAGCAAAATTACTGATGCTAGTGTTATGTTACTTGTGTGAAGTACATCAGAGTAGAAAGATTATGAGTTTAGGAATCAGAGAGGTGAGTTCTTGTGGTGCCTGAATGGCTTAGTTGGTCAGTGTCTCATTCTTGATTTTGGCTCACGTCATGACTTCCCTCTCCCCCTGCCCTTCTTATCTCTTTCTTCCTTCCTAGAAAGAGAGAGATTGAGAGAAAGAGAGAGATAGAGAGAGAGAAAGAGGTGAGTTCTCACTAAGTGATGTCTTCAGTTTCATCATTTGTAAAACAAAAATGTCTATCTACCTATAATATATTTGCTAGTTTATTTATTTATTTATTGTTTACATATACCACCAAAGGAGAAGAGTTGTAATAATTAAAATCTTTGCCAAGTGTTTAGCACAGTGTCTAGAAAGAAAGAAATTCTGAATCAACGGTGAATACCAGTATAATCACTCAGTATTTTTCAATGAATGAACTCTGAATGGTTAAGTTGAAATCATTCATTTACATGTTTATAAAGTTATCTCTTAGGTGCCACTATTATAGTAGGAGTCGAAGTGTACACAATCTAAACAGCAGGTAAACCAGAAGTTGTATATATTTGGGAAAAGCTATATAGTGCTGATCTTGATATTAGCCGGTACTTACGAATCTGAATTCAAAAAATAATATGTCAGAGAATAAAGAAATGTAAGGGAATTGGATTTTTATCTCTGATATCTGGACATAATAATAATAAAGCCATCAATACCTCGATGTCACTATAACCTTCTTATAATATACTTAGTAACTTTGCATATTCTGATATATGACCTTGCATAAAGACATTCACTCAGCTGACATTGGCCTTAGTTCCTTTACATACTAAGTAAAGAGGTTGGATAAAATGCTTGGTACATGCCAAGTATAGAATAGCACAGGTTATAGAAAATTCAATAGTTTTGTGCACTAATAATAAATTAAAAATATTTTCCCTGGGGTGCCTGAGTGGCTAAGTTGGTAAGGCATCTACCTTTCTGCTCAGGTCATGATTTCAGGGTCCTAGGATTGAGCCCCACATAGGGATCCCTGCTTAGTGGGGAGTCTGCTTCTCTCTCTCCCTCAGCCTGCTGCTCCCCCTGCTTGTGCTCTCTCTCTCTGTCTTTCTCAAATAAATAAATAAAATCATTAATAAAAATGTTTCCCAAATAATAATAATTTTACCCAAAGAAAATGAGAACACCAATGTGAAAAGGTATATGTATTCCTATGTTTATTGCAACATTACTTATAGTAGCCAAGATATGGAAGCACATCATGTATCCATAGATAAATTAGATAAGTGAATGTAAAAACAAGACATATATACACACTTATATAATGGAATATTACTCAACCATAAAAAAGAATGAAATATTGCCATTTTCAATAACATGGATGGATCTGGAAGGCATAATGCTAAGTGGAACAAGTCATTCAGAGAAAGACAAAAATCATATGACTTCACTTATATGTGGATTTAAGAAACAAAACAGATAAATAAACAAAGAAAAAAAACAAGCTAAAAGACAGACTTTCAAATAGAGAGAACAAATCGGTGGTTGCCAAAAGGGAGGTGGAGGGGATGGGTAAAATAGATAAAGAGAGTAAAGAGTACATTTATCAAGATGAGCACTGAGTAATATATATAGAAATGTTGAATTATTATATTGTACACCTGAAATGAATAGAGCACTATATGTTAGTTATACTCAAATGTAAAATATAAAAATCTTGAGCTATAAACCAGGTTTTTTCAAAGATTGCATAGATTTAGATATCTTTCTCAAAGTTAAATTTCAGAACCCTTTATATAGTGTGACATTTAGTAACATCACCACTGTGACATTCTATTTTAGGTAGTCACCACCATGGCACTCACTGTATATTTGCTTCTAAATCTCTGTCCTGAGTTCAAGAAGGGGGAGGTGGAGGAGAAAAGTGGAGATTTATACCCTTTGGAACATTGGAAATTATTTGCCAAATGTTATCCACAAGATAGATACTCCACGGGACAATTACTGTAAACAAAGATACAGAAAAATAGTTCTGTCATGCCCTGAGGACATAGTATGGGAACTTATTCCTCCTGAAGAGTGAACTCAGAATTATGGAATACAGTTAAATTTTGTAGTTTTACATTCCACAAGACTTTATGATACTTAGAGAAATTGAAATGGAAATCAGGCCAGCCAACAGAAGTATAAACACAAAAGATGCTTTAATGGAGTATATGGAAGGCAGCTTGGAACCCATTTAAGTTTATGTATTTGATGGAAGTAATGTTCTTTAGGCCTTAATGCCTTTATCCAGGCTACAATAAAACATACTGAGTCACATGAGTCTTCTCTCGCATGTTCCTAAAGCCTCTCAATTGGTCTAAAGATTGGTATCCATATGTATAAAAGTCTGTTCCTTTTACTGTATAATCAGGCTATGTAGTGTTTTGGTAGTAGTTTGGGGCTTTTGGAAAAAGTGGATTATTTCAAATGCTCACACTGCAGAACAAACCAACACTGTTCCTCTGAGAGTGGAGCTCACAAAATGTTTGCTGCTGGCAAACGGACATGCTCTGAAGCCATCTCTGGAGTTTGCTTTGACAGATGTCAGCTGATGGACATGTGCACAAAAGTCTACGAAATGCCTTATTTTACACCCAGTGTCAGTTGGCACATTACTTTCTTGTACCTTCTGTGTTTCCATTAAATTAGGTTGGAAACAAAGCCTCCTATTTACTGAGAAAATTCTTTTCTATGAGAAATGGTGAACAATTACAACCATTACCCTGCCAACCATTTCCATCAGTTCAATTAAAAACGCCTACACTCTGCATTCTGAATGAGAGTCGCCCTGAGTGGAGCCTGACTCTGGCATTCATGACTGGTGAAAAGTCTCTGATCACACTGGGGTAATGGTGGAGGGTTCTTTAATTTGTAGACTTCTTAAGGATTCTGAAAAAGTGAACAATATTCTATGAACTGTTGGCACAGTCTCATGTCCCCATTCAAAAGAAGGACTTTCCATGATTACCAAAAAAGCCATTATTCTTATCAAAGAGATACTAAGAAAGCATATTTTGATGAATTAAGTATAAATGAAGGCAAAATATACCAGCTGGAGTTCATGCTTTTTTAGCCAAGAGTTGAATGCCAATGTATTCCAGATATGGTCAAGTTCAAAAACATGAGGAAAGTGGAAGTGATTTTAATATTCTGAAATATTGTCATATTCTCTGTTTCTATGGGTGCTCCTATAATTACCATATGCCAAACATTATACAAATTTGATCCTTTTAGTATTTCTGAATTAATACCTCACCTACCATTCATAAGAAAGTTTTAGTCTAAAGCTTTTATGCCTAATAATTTATTATTCATCTGTCCTATAAGTCATTCATCAAATAATATTTTACCAACTGACTATGAAGTCTATAACACTTTGCTAGATTATGAAAGGAATTTACTTGACAACAACTCTAGCCATCTGGATATTATATGTGTTGGTGGTAAGCAAAATATTCATTCAAGAAACTATATATTAATAGAAGCTAATAGATCATTACCAGCTCAAAGGAGTACATCAGTAGATACTTTAACTGTCATTAAGGGACATGGAGAGGACTTTGGAAATGCATAATAGACACATAATAAGATTTAACATTAACTTAATATTTTTTACAGAATTAATATGCATGTTTTAATCCATCATTAACCAAAGGGGAAAACTATGAGATACTTTAGAGAAAAAAAAATACTTTCAGATTCAATTATAATTTAATCGTGTCCCTTACTAAGTTTTTGGTAGCAACCAATTGTCAGGTGGAAATTATATTCTGCATCACATTTTAAGAAATGAGAAAGAGGAAAGAAAGAAAGAAGAAAAGAAGAAAGAAAGAAAGAAAGAAAGAAAGAGAAAGAAAGAAAGAAAGAAAGAAAGAAAGAAAGAAAAGAAAAGAAGAAAGAAGAAAGAAAGAAAGAAAGAAAGAAAGAAAGAAAGAAAAAAGAAAGAAAAGAAAAAAGAAAGAAAGAAGAAAGAAAGAAAAGAAAAAAGAAAGAAAGAAAGAAAGAAAGAAAGAAAGAAAGAAAGAAAGAAAGAAAGAAAGGTAATTGCTGTGTTGAAGGAAAAAACCAAAACCAGAAACTTCTTTACAGACTGATTCCATGCTATAACTAATAGCATAAATTCTATTTTTCTGGAACATTTTCTGACACTTTGAATGTAGAACTAGATCTCTAAACTTCCTGGCTTACATTTCAGAGAATATCTTTTAAGAAGAAATTAACAAATAGTTTAAATTGTTCTCTGAATAATTGAGTTCCATAATTCATTGATTTGATTCTTTAAATAGTTTGAAATATCCTCCTCTTACCTGCCTTCAAACCATTTGCAAGGCTTCTATTAGAAGTGTTCCTAAGTTGTTTTTTTTTTTAATAGTTTGAATTAAAAATACAAACCAAATTTGACTAAATAATTCTTTGTTGTTTCCTCATCAAGATTTTTCTATTAAATGAGGAGTACTGGCCTACTTCCCAAAAGAGAAACAATATCAGGATTTATTCCTCACATGTTTACAAATCTGATTGCTAAGCTTTTCAAACTCCACATGTTTAGTTATCTTCATGCAACAAATATCCAATCCAGTTAGAGGTGTAATATACATGTAAAAAGTGACCAAAATAAAGGCAGAACAACACGTAAATAAGGATGTGATAATGCCACACAGAAGCAGGGCTATCGAGACTTAAAATGAGCAGTGATCAGAAAGGGATAAAGATAAGAAATTCTCATGAGAAAAATAATGGCACAATTGAGATCCTCATTTATCAAGAAAAAGAGGTTTATAAAGGTCTGTAAAGGATTCTGAGTTAGAGAACATTGCTTCTTTTTTTTTTTTTTAAATTCTTTTATAACAATTTTTTTTTTGAAATTTTTATTTATTTATGATAGCCACAGAGAGAGAGAGAGAGAGAGGAAGGCAGAGGGAGAAGCAGGCTCCATGCACTGGGAGCCTGATGTGGGATTTGATCCCGGGTCTCCAGGATCGTGGCCTGGGCCAAAGGCAGGCGCCAAACTGCTGCGCCACCCAGGGATCCCGGGAACATTGCTTCTGATGCGGTTCTGCTGCATATCAGCTGTAAATGTGGGAAAGTCATCTAGTCTCATTTGTACACCAGAAAGGAGAGACTTACATGTTTCAAGGGATAGTGCAGCCCAATTTTAATAATATGCTGAAAACACGTATAAACTGATAATTCACTGTAGGATTCCAAGAATAATTGCAATCATATCCAGGATCCCAGGATGAGGACTTCTTATGGCCTACCTGCTATAAGAAATTGGGCAAGCTATAGGAACCCAGAGTGAAAAGAGAAGTCAGGCACATTGGAAGTCCAGCTATCTTTAGCCAGATTCTTGCACTGCACTGTCCAGCAGAGCTCATCAGGCACATGTGGCCATTTAAACTAGCATTTAGGGATCCCTGGGTGGTGCAGCCGTTTGGCGCCTGCCTTTGGCCCAGGGCGTGATCCTGGAGACCTGGGATCGAATCCCACGTCGGGCTCCCGGTGAATGGAGCCTGCTTCTCCCTCTGCCTATTTCTCTGCCTCTCTCTCTCTCTCTCTCTCTCTGTGACTATCATAAATAAATAAAAATTTAAAAAAATATTAAACTAGCATTTAAATTAATAAAATCAGATATAAGTAAAACTTCAGTTATTATGTAACAGCAGCCATATTTCAAGGGCGTCGTTGTCATATATGACTAATAGCTATCATACTGGACCATGCAGACACAGGTCATTTCCATCATCACAGAAAGTTTTTTCTTATGAGCCCTGCTCTAGATCTTTAGTTCTCAACTGGGCCCAAAGTTTGCTTTCCAGGGGATATTTGACAAGGTTGGTAGGAAATTTTGGTGTTACTGAGGTGCCTGGGTGGCTCAGTTGGTTGAGTGTCCTGACCTTTGATTTTGGCTCAGCTCATCATATCAGGCTCCTGAGACTAAGCCTCCATCAGGCTCACTCTGGGCTTGGGGCATGCTTGGGATTCTCTCTCTGCCTCTCCCTCTGCCCCTCCCTGCCTTATGCTTGAGTGCTCTCTTTCTTAAAAAAAAAAAAAAAAAAAAAAAAAAAAGGTGTCTTGTCTGGACTGGTGGAGGCCAAGGATGCCGCTAACAATGCACAAAAAATCCTTTCACAACAAAGATTTATCTAGTTCAAAATGTTAGTAGTGGTGGGGTTGAGAATTGTGCTCTCAGGTAAGCAAGGCCAAGTTTTGGATATGAACTTCCCAGATACGTGCACTTGAGGAAGGAATTCACTTGGGGGAAAAGAGTTACCTCCACTTTATATATAAGCAGTCAGCATTTCGAAAGCAGCTCTAGGTGTTTCATCGACTTCTCACCTGACATGGTCTGTGAAGGAATTTATTGCAAGTTCCTAGATAGAGAGAGCTCTGGAAAATAGCTAGGGATGACACATGAAGGAATCAAAATTAAAGGCAACACTACCAGCGGGAGCTAGGACCAGGCTTGGGAACATGTCATTAAGACTGGGAAATCAATATCAAGTTTGTTGACTCTGGACTATGACAGTGACAGCACATACAAGGAATAAAAAAGGAACTTGATGCCAAAGCCACTACTAGGTAACTACCTGGCAAGCCCAGGATTCAAGGCGAAGGAGTTAATTTGGCCAACATTTAAAGCCTGTAATTTTTGTTTGTCATGAGGAACAATAAAACATGTGTCCAACAGTGTATTAGAGACCATCTTCTCCAAATATGAAGCTATCTTTTCATCTTGAAAAAGATAATAAACCACAGTAAGTGTGGCTGACACTGCCCATATTGCCTTCGAGATTCATCTTATCAGTTCTGCACCACACCCCAGTGTAGTTCATGACTGATTCTGAGACAGGAAAGCCCAGCTCCCTTGCCTTAAGGGGGAGGAAACACTCAGGGTGATTTATGCTCCGGAACTCCCAGCAGGGTCAGGTTGAGGTTAGAATTTTGCCTGAAATTACATCTTAGCTTGGCTTCTTGCCCTTTCCTGTCCAGCTCTCCACTCTGTGGGTTCCTCTTCATTAAGCTTTTGCATTTCTTTAATTCATCACTTGAATTATGCTTCAGAGTTGGCTTCTGGAGAACTTGTCCTAAGATGATAATTTTCAGAAGTCATGCATTCCTCTATCATTTTCTGTTTTCAGACACATATTTCTGCTCTTACTGTGACTATTTTCTTTCTTCTTGTTGATTTGGAGTTATATTCCTCTTTTTTTCCCCTTAATTTCCTCAAATGGAGGATTAGGACTTTGATTTCTTTCTCTTTTTTTCTAGCATATGCATTTAATGACGCATATCTTCTTCTAAACACTGCTTTAGCTGTAGTCCACCAATTATATGTTGTATTTTGATTTGTATTCAGTTCAAAATATTTTATTATTAGCATATGACTACCTTTTTGACTATGTTCTTGTCCTGCTTAGTTGATATATATTTAGAGATTTTCCAGATATCCTTATGCTATTACTTTCTAGCTTAATTCTATTGTGGGTTGAAAAATATTTTGTATGATTTCAATTCTTTTAAATTCATGGACGTTTCAAAGGACATTTGAAAATGTTTGTATTCTGATGTTATATGTGGTGAGTTCCATTAGAGCCAAATAGTTCAAGTTAGTTGATAGTATTATTCAGACCTCAAATATTCTTTACTTATTTTTCTGGTTTCTTTCCTGCCCCCTTCTTTTCATTTCTCTTTGTTTGTTTGTTTGTTTGTTTCTTCCTTCATCAATTACTCAGAGAAAAGCTTTAAAGTCTTCAAGCATAATTTCAGATTTGTCTATTTTCCCCTTTATATTTGTTTTTTTTTAATTTTTTTAAATTTTTTTATTTATTTATGATAGTCACACAGGGAGAGAGAGAGAGGCAGAGACATAGGCAGAAGGAGAAGCAGGCTCCATGCACCAGGAGCCTGACGTGGGATTCAATCCTGGGTCTCCAGGATCGCGCCCTGGGCCAAAGGCAGGCGCCAAACCGCTGTGCCACCCAGGGATCCCTCCCCTTTATATTTGAATCATTTCTGTTTCACATATCTTAAGGCTTCGTTGTAAGATACATTCATTGGATTGTTATACCTTCTAAGAAAATTGACTCCTTTTTCATTGTGTATTCTCTCTCTCTTTATTATAGGTAATATTTCTTGTTCTGAAATCTATTTTTCTGACATTAATATAAACATTCTAGCCGTCTGTTGAGTAGGGTTGCATGGCATATGCCTTCCTATCCATTTATTTTATCCTAGATCTGTCTTTATATATAAAGTGAGTCTCTTGTATACATCATATAGATTTTAAAAAATAGAATCTGGCCATTTATACTTTCATTTGATATGTTTAAACTCCTTATATTTGGGTTTGGATTTGGTTGTTATTTTGGTTGTCTTCATGCATTACTAGCCTAAAATTTTGCTAGCTTTGCCTTCTCCTTAGGTGTAGACTATTGTGCCTGAGGATTCCTAAGTAATCATTCTCTATCCTAAGCTTTTAGTTTATCGGTGCCATTGAGTCACAAAGAACTTCTGTTGGGCTATGTATCAGGGACAAAGCTTACTCAGTGGCCACGCCCATCTCCTGTCTTGTAGTTTTAGCATATCCTGTCTAAAAACAATTTCCTGACACTCCCAGTGGCAGGAGAGCCTAATGGCATTGGTACCGAATTCTAACCCCAGGATCTTTGCCTGCTTTTTCCTTAAGATAGAGAGAGGCCTTTTTGTTTTGTTTTGTTTGTTTCAGCTCTTCCTCCAGTTGTAAAGTATTATTCACTTGAGTCTAGGAGGTTACAGGACTTACTACCCTTAATTAAAAGCATAAGGCTTTTTTCTGCTGAAGAATAAGATTCAGTAGGTTTTGTACCTTTCCTGCAGGGCTGTCAATTCACTTTTTGATGTTTACTCTGCTCAGGTGAGTTTTCTCTGGTCTGACTTCTATTCCGAGCTTTTCTTGTGAGCACTGTGGAATTCAGGGAGAAGAGACCATTAATATTTTCAGATCAATCTCTGTGGGTGATTCTGATGATCCTGGAAGTTCTCTGTTATCCAGAGAACCTATACTAGGCATCAGCTTTAAATATTTTAGTGAATCTTTATACTTCCTCTATGTCCATCAGCATCTCCTCCTCCTGTTGCTCTGCCAGGGCTCAGAAAAATCTACTATCTGCTTCCCTGGGTGGTTTGTCTTTCCTTGGCTCTTAGGTTACTTGTTTGCCCTGCAACCTCTGCTGTGTGCATTTAAAAGAAAGTGGTCCTCATAGTTTTTTGTTTTTTTATTCTTGTCATTAAGGTTACAGCCTCTCCAGCTTTTCACAGCCTAGGGAATGTGGAACCTACTGCCTTAATATTAACCCAGATCTATGTTTGTTTATAATATGGATTTCTTTCAGATAACATATAATTGGCCCTTGCTTTTTATGCATCCTGGCAATATATCTTTTGTTTGGGATACTTATACTATTTACGTTTAATATAATTCTTACTATTAGATTTAACTTGCTGATAGTTCTCTATTTGATACTTGTTTTTTTTTTCCTCTCCTATTGATCTTCCTGCTTTTGATTAATTTGAGTTGAGCAGTTTTTAAAAAATTTACTTATCTTTGTTACTTATTGCTCTACCTTTTCCACTACATTACTTTAGCAATTGTTCTAGGTTTTACACCAGATCTCTTAACTTCTCACCATTTGTCTTCACGTGGTTGTATACCCCTTGAGGTATAGTACAAGAAATTCATAATAGTATACTATTGGTGCTTCCCTGCCATCCTTTGTGCTATTGTCTTCAGACGTTTCATTTTTGCATGTGCAAACATAACCCTTTTTAAGGTTCTCTGAGCTTCTTTGATCTCTGATCTTTCATTGCTTAAAAAATTTGGTAATGTTTATTGATTATTTCTTAATATTGTCTTCCCTATTGATGAGCCCTCAAAAGTTTTCTCCATTTCTGATGCTATGTTCTTAAATTTTTGTCATTTCCATTTGACTTTTTTTTTTTTTAATAGTTGGACAAAGATCCTATCCTTGACCAAACTCTAATGGGGTTAATCTGTGCCCCTCTTAGTTTTTTGGTGAATTCTTCCTCTTTCTTTCTGAGATATATAAGTCTCTGCTAAAATAACAGGAGTATCTTTCTAAAGGATCTGAAAGCCATTCCTCTAAAATGTATTCATCAGGGGCACGTGGCTGGCTCAGTCAGTGGAGTATGTGACTCTTGATTTCAGGTTTTTTTTTTTTATATTTTTTTAATAAATTTATTTTTTATTGGTGTTCAATTTGCCAACATACAGAATAACACCCAGTGCTCATCCCATCAAGTGCCCCCCTCAGTGCCCATCACCCAGTCACCTCCACCCCCTGCCCACCTCCCCTTCCACCACACCTAGTTCATTTCCCAGAGTTAGGAGTCTCTCATGTTCTGTCTCCCTTTCTGATATTTCCCACTCATTTTTCTCCTTTCCCTTTTTTCCCTTTCACTATTTGATTTCACGTTGGACATGAGCCTTCTTAAGAATAAATAAATAAATAAATAAATAAATAAATAAATAAATAAATAATCTTTAAGAAATTAAATGGACTCATCAGGAAGGATGGAAGCTCTGTTTCCTACCTGTGTGAGGATAGAATTCTAATGCTGATAACCACCAGCTAACAGACACAGGTCAACATTTACACTGACCAACCTTCTGTAATTTCTCACTTTCCTGACTTTACTGAGTATTCACTCACCCTCTTCCTTGCAACATCTTTGTTCCTATAAAACTCTTGTCACTCCTGTTCAAAGCAAAGTTGAGTTCAGTTTATGCTGGGTCCCCTACCCTATTGCACTAATATATTACTAATTAAAATATATACTTATTGCTTTAACTAATTACTAGATTTGTCTTTGTCAATTTCTTTCTCTTCTGAAATCCACCACCACTTCACAGGGTTCATTTTTCCACTACATCTTTTAACATGCTAATCAGTTACTAAAATTCCTCATCTGTCTGATAGTTGCAACATTGCTGTTGTCTCTTTTTTTTTTTTTTTCTTTTAAGATGTATTTATCTATTTATTCCTGAGAGACACAGAGAAAGAATCAGAGACATGAGCAGCGGGAGAAGCAGGCTCCCCGTGGGAAGCCCAATGCAGGACTTGATCCCAGGACACCAGGATCATGCCCTGAGCTCAAGGCAGACGCTCAACCACTGAGCTACGCAGGAGTCCCTGGCGTCACCTCTTGAGTCTGGTTCTGTCATTGCTTTGACTGTTTGACAGGTTTGTGTGTGTGTGTGTGTGTGTGCACATTTGTTTAAAATTTTTTGTGTGCTAGATAATTTATACAAAAGGAAAGACTGAGGTAGATAGCATTCACATATGAAAATGAACATGCCTGAGAACCTGGGTGGTTCAGTTGGTTATGCATCTACCGTCAGCTCAGGTCAGGATCTCTGGGTTCTTGGATGGAGCTCCAGGGGGGCTCCCTGCTCAGTGGGGAGTCTGCTTCTCCCTCTCCCTCTGCCCCTTCCCCAACTTATATTCTCTCTCTCAAATAAATAAAATCTTTTTTTTTTTTTTTTTTTTTTTTTTAAGAAAAGGAAATGAACATGCCTTTCCTCAGGCAGCTTTTGTGGAGGGATGATCCAATCCTGTTAGTTGAGCTGGCTATGCCCCCAGTGCTTCTTGCTGATAGAACCTAACAATAAGCAAAGAGACAAGGGAGAATGTTGATGCAGTTTTCAGGCTCCTAGTTCTCCAACTTCATTCCTCCACATTTGCATAATCATAACAAGTTTTTATACAGAGCTTGAATGAAACTCGATGTGAAATTACACAGAAATACACCCCAAAATTAGTTTTTATTGGTATTACTAAACATTTTTCTTCCTAAGTAAAGTTATGTATCTGAACAAGCGATACTTTGATTCTTGTTTCCTATGATTGAATCTTAAGATATAGAGAATAAGATCAGGAGTTGAGAGTTACAAGTTAAGGATGCAAGCAGGTCTGCAGAAAGGATGGGGGTGTTGTGATGCTTTGTGATCAATTCCACTTGAAGAAAGCCCCCGGAAGACAAATCCATACAACACAGCAGGGGCCCAACAAGAGCCAACTCATGCTGCTAGATGTGCCATAAAATCCAGATCCACAGCCAACACCCCCACCCTGATCTCATCCAAACAGAGTTTGGCACATATAGTTTGGGTTGAAGGACTGGTACCATTTGCTTTCCTTATCCTTTTGTTTGGCTTTTTTGTTTAATAATCTTCTTAAATAAATATTTTCCTTCACCTAATAACTGATATTCATGAGTGACCGTTTTAAAACTCCTACGCTATTGATTTCAATCCTTCATATTGCTATAATCCATGTTACGATGTTAATTGATTCTCTTTATGAAGTTCCCTCTTCAAAAGGCACCTTCCTTATTTACTGTTTATCTCGTTAAAGGACATCTTCTGGGCAAATATTACTCCCAGCACACCATCACTAGAGCACAATTAAGTCAGAAGGCTGCTTCTCTACACTTCAGCAAGTGGATGTGCTCAGAGTTGACTCTCAATTTGTTAGAAGCAATTTATTTTTCTGGTCTTTCTTAAGTGCTGCATTTATTTTGTTTCTTTGATAGAATTTTGAGAATTCCTTAGATCTTGATGCCAAGCCTGCAATGTTAATCTAGATAAAGGGAGCTAGTAATGGGGAAGGGTTGAAGAGGATTTGAAAAGTCAGCCCAGGGCTCAATTCAAAGGATCTGCCAAAGAACCGGTAGATAAGTGCGCATTTTTATTTCCTGGAGACGAGTTTGGGATATTGAAGACATAAGAAAAGGGTGACCGCTGTATCATTCCTTTAAAATAATTGGTTAGGATGTAAGAATAACAGACAAAAAGCCTCTGAGTTTCGCTGACTCATTAGTATGAAATAATGTACCTGATTCCAAAAACACGTCAAAAAGCGATATGGAATATAAGCCAATTCCCAGCAGTTTGAATTTATTATTTATGATGCCAGTTAAACAAGGCTAATGTGCTCTGCAAAAGTGGTTATAGCTGCTATGCAGTATTAGTAGACATTAGTCAGATGCTACAAGCTCAATACAAAGTAAATTTGCAAAGGTTCCTGCAAATGACAGTTTGGCTGAATTAACATGACAGTTGAGAGCATCTAAGCGACTTCAGTGTTGGCGAGTGGGTTTAGAACCAAAGTCGGCACTTACTGGGTAGGAAACAAATTAAACCAAAGTGGAGGAGGAACAGTAATGAATTCCAGCACTTTACCCATCATGTGAGAAGCCTCCATAATGTCCTCCTCCTCATTAACCCTCTTACAGATCTTAAAGAAAGGCTACAAGGGTTACCTTCTTCATGTTATTGAGTTACTGCTCTGTCCCGCTCCTGTTCATAAAAGTGTGCTCTAGGAAGCCCCTCCAGCAGTGGGTTCTCGCCTACAGGTCGTAATTATGTCAGCTTGCTGTTCCTAAAGGAAACAGTACAGGAGGATCTTATCGCATACTTTGGGGTGTTTAGCAAAATTATTTTGCTAGTGAAAAGACATACCATGAGATTTACTTTTAATTCATAAACATTGATCATGACTATACTGATGATGTCATTCGGTAAAAAGCTTAAGGCAATAAAATATTGACTCGTTTTGTTCACAAGAGCCAAACTGTGGAAGGAGCCTCGGTGTCCATCGAAAGATGAATGGATAAAGATGTGGTTTATGTATACAATGGAATATTACTCAGCCATTAGAAACGACAAATACCCACTATTTGCTTCAACGTGGATGGAACTGGAGGGTATTATGCTGAGTGAAATGAGTCAATCAGAGAAGGACAAACATTATATGTTCTCATTCATTTGGGGAATATAAATAATAGTGAAAGGGAATAGAAGGGAAGGGAGAAGAAATGGGTAGGAAATATCAGAAAGGGAGACAGAACATAAAGACTCCTAACTCTGGGAAACGAACTCGGGGTGGTGGAAGGGGAGGAGGGCGGGGGTTGGGGGTGAATGGGTGATGGGCACTGAGGGGGGCACTTGAGGGGATGAGAACTCGGTGTTATTCTGTATGTTGGCAAATTGAACACCAATAAAAAATAAATTTATTATAAAAAAAATATTGGCTAGTTTTGAAAAGCGGTGCAACGTATCAAATAGCAGAGAATATACATATATGCAAAAATACCTTCTGCATTTCTCAATCTGAGCAAGGAAATGTTAGTCTATCCATTTGAAACTTTTCGTCAAGAAGAATGCATATCTAATTTTTAGGGGGATTTGGAGTAATTCTTGAAGACTGAGGGGGAAAGCAATACCCTTTTAGTGGAAATGTGGGCTCAAGGAGATCCATCTTTAAATTGGGTTTAAATAATTCCTGCTGCTCATTTCCTTCCCTTCCCCTACCTTCCACTCTCTTTCCCTTCCTTTCTCTTCATTCCTTGTCAGGAGTGTACTGCACTCCCATTAGGTGTGAATTCTCCTCCCTTCGTGTCAAAAAAAGGGCAATGTTCCACTCCTCGTGGAGCTTGCCTCCAATCATCGAATAGGTAATCCCTAGGAGCTTTAAAAATACTTTGTGCATGGGCAGCCCTGGTGGCTCAGTGGTTTAGCTCTGCCTTCAGCCCAGGGCATGATCCTGGAGACCCCAGATCAAGCCCCCTGTTGGGCTCCTGGAATGGAGCTTGTTTCTCCCTCTGCCTATGCTCTTTCTGTATCTTTCATGAGTAGATAAATAAAATCTTTAAAAAAATACTTTGTGCATTTCAATAAGTATGGAGATAACTGATGTACTGCTCATGATGAACTTCATTCTTGAAATATAGGCTCTGGATACTGTATGCAGATAAATGTGAGCTAGATGCAAGTAAGGTTAGAATCCAGAGCCAGGCTTTTAAATGCATGGCTGTTCAAGTTACTTCATGATAATTAACTTTCTCTTCTTTACTAACTGTTGAATATTCTGTTGCTACTCTTCTGAAATAGCTCTATCTAATATTTTATTTCAGTTCCCAGTTCACTATCTCAACAATTGCGTGGCCTCCCAACTACTCCTAGTGCTATTGGGAAGATTATTTGCAGTTTAACATAGTCTCTAGACCATGGAAACAAATGATAACAAAATTTCCAGATACTCGGGTATAAAATGATAATCCTGGGACACCTGGGTGGCTCAGTTGGTTAAGAGTCTGCCTTCGGTTCAGGTCAAGATCCCAGGGCCCTGAGATGGAGTCCCGCATAGGACTCCCCGTGTAAGGAGACCCTGCTTCTCCCTTTCCCTCTGCTAGTCCCCCTGCTCGTGCTCTCTCTCTCTCTCTCTCTCTCTGTCAAATAAATTAATAAAATCTTAAAACAAATTAAAATGAAAATCTTGAACACCATCCAATTTGACTCATAAAGACACTTATTGTGACACTTGCCTCAAGTGGTACATACAGTAGCATATGCTTGCAGCTGTTTCTACCCAATTATCTCCCTGAAGCTTTGCTACTACCTTTAAATTAGATGAAGTGGGCAGAACTACTCTCTGTTGTACTTAAGTAAACTAAGGTCCAGAGGCAGAAGCTGGCCTGCCTCGGGTTACATCTAAAATAACTTGGAGTTAGATGTGGTAATTCTCCAGGGCTGCTGTAACAAAACAGGACAAATTAGGTGGCTTAGACAACAAAGATGTGTTGTTTTATGGCTCAGGAGGCTAGAAGTATGAAATCAAGGTGTTGGTACAGTTGGTTCCTTCTGAGGACAGTGAGGGAGGGATCTGTCCGAGGCCTGTGTCGTTGGTTTGTAGATGGCTGTGTTCATGTTTATGTGGCGTTCTCCCTGTGTGCGTGTCTGTGTCCAAATTTCCCCTTCTTATGAGAACACCAACCATGTTGGATTGGTTCTACCCTAAGGATCTCACTTTGTAAGTTGATTACCTCTCTAGAGACCTTATCTCCAAATAAAGTCACATTCTGAGGTCCTAAAGGTTAAGACTTGCACGTATAATTCAACCCAAGACATCATGAAAACTCTCATGTCTCTGTTTAGTACTCAGTGTCTTTGTTGCCATGCCAGGCTGTTTAAGGAAGAATGGGAAAGTGTTAGCAGGGATAAATCAAAAGAGCTGAATGATGGGGAATTAAGGGAAAGGTGGGCAATTGTGAAGAAAGTTCAGAAAATAAAAGAACGTCAAGTATCATGGCTTGAATACAGTTCACAGAATTCCCTCAAGATGGTTCTAAGTTTAATAATACATAGATTTCCTTCAAGCTTTGATAGGATTAACTACAACAAAAGAAAAGTTTCGAATGGAGTAAGAAAGCACTTGCCCATTCTATTTAGTTTATGGTAATAAATTCCAATTATTTTGAATTGACATTGTTCTGTTCAGCCTAAAGTTGACTCCAAGAACTTCCTTCTCTGCTCTGTTTAAATACCAAAGACAAACGACTGCACTGGATTCTTTGGCATGGCTCCATTTATTTAAAGCTCATCTGTGCCTTTCTTTTTCTCTCTGGGGGACTTTGGGAGAAGAAAATACACACAGACTAAACACGGAGCCTGTTGTGGATGCTCTGATTTTAGAAAAGAAGTGATCCAAGCCTGAGGTTCAGCTCCTCTGGTTAGAAGCTTCTGTAGAGAAATTACACTAACAGCAACGGATACCAGTTTATTGTGTGAACCTGGGAGGGTTCACCATCCCCCACTTTTATCCACCTACCCTCCTGCTCCTCCAACTCCATCAAATGCTGAAGTTATTAATTCAAAAGATACATTCCCAGATCTGTTTGGTTCCCCCCTAATCTTGCTCTCATAAATATTTGAAAATTACAGCCAAAGCCCAGTTGTGCTTCTCACAGGATGGAACTGCAGGCGAGTGCAGCAACATGCTGCTTTGAAGTTCCTGGAGTAGGGAGGTGAGAGATGATGAGATTTGGGGACAGTTTATGTGAGCAATTTGTTATGCATGTAGGAGGAATGGTGACTTGATGACAGATTCACTTCTTGGTCCTGAACCTTAATTAACAAGGCCCTCTGAGGAACACACTGAGAAACAATAGAAAATTTCTTTGGAGCATTTCACAGATTATTCACTTATAATCTATGGGGATTTATTTTATTATTATTTTTCTTTCTTTGGGAGCTGTAGCCTTGTTGCCTTGACATCCACACTCAAGAGTTATTGGTATCAAACCAAGCTATATAAAAAGCTATCAAGCACTTCTCAGATTTTCCACAGTTCAAAGCGGTGTTGGCAGCATGCCCACTGTGAAAGATGAGCTGAGCCCCAATGTGGTGAGTGTGGCTGCACGTGCGAAAGGGAGCCTGGGGGTGAGGTGGGAAAGGCTGACAACTTTGAGGGCTCTGGAAGGAAGAGAGCTGGATGCTTCCTCACAGACCTGAAGGTCACATTCTCCCCCTGCAGGGAGTAAATGGAACTTACAGTGATGTCCACTAAATAAATACAACCACAGCAGGCATAGCACTCACTGTTGTAGAAAAAAAAATAAAAAAAAAAATTAAAAAAAGAAAAGAAAGAAGAAAGAAAAGAAGAAAAGAAAAGAAAAGAAAAGAAAAGAAAAGAAAAGAAAAGAAAAGAAAAGAAAAGAAAAGAAAAGAAAAGAAAAGAAAAGAAAAAGAAAGAAAGAAAGAAAGAAAGAAAGAAAGAAAGAAAAAAGAAAGAAAGAAAGAAAGAAAGAAAGAAAGAAAGAAAGAAAGAAAGAAAGAAAGGAAGGAAGAAGAAATCTAGTAATATTATTCAGATAAAATATTAGTGAGAATTCCATTTATTTTGGTTCAGATAGGTCAGAAAACTTAAAGATTTAGGGAATCTGAGACCAAAATGCCAATGGGTAGGAACTGTGTTACCTCAGTAATACAGTCTTATCACAGACATTAAGAAATTCTGATTTTCTAAGAAAATCTGTGACATTCTGTCAACCCTGGCTCTGTCCCAGGCACAAGATTCAAATTTACTTTTAATTTTGTGGTCTGTATTTTGCAATCCTAGTTTGTAAATGGAGGTGGAAATGTAAGGCACACCTTAATTCCTTTTTATCTTCCTCAAACAATTCTGTTTGGTGTTCATTTAGGGAATGATGGTAGACAGTGATGTTGACATTCCACAGATGAAGACCATCATGACCCAGAGATATTCAACACTTGTCAAAGCCCATTGGACTAGCAAGTAGGAGAAGCAGAATCAAGATCTGCTTTCTACCCACCCATCTCATCCTCTTGATGCAGAGATAATTTCCCCTTCTTAAGAGCATATTCATTTATGAATGCAGGCATCCTACAAGGCTAAGGGAGAGGATTCTGTTGGTGTTCCATCTATGTCATCTGGACATTAGGTGGTGTTCACAGTGGAAGTGAAAGTTAACACCCTAAGAGTGATCTCAACCAATGAAGATAAGAAATTGGGGACAGATACCACAGCTCCTTCGTCTCGCAGTGGTACAATTTCATGAACACTCAACACAGGTTCTGGAAAGGTCCGAAATGGATGGAGCCTCATCTGTCCACACCATTGCCTCACTTGTTACCGTTCCTGTTAGTTGGCTGTCATCCACTGTCATAATTCCCCTTTTCCTCACTTTCAGATATACTCCTTGAACCCAAATCAACCTCAACTTACACTGTTAACTTGAGTACTTCCCACATATTACATAAATAAACTGACCTTGATTCCAAAGATCTCACAATTAGGAAAATGAAGTTAGACCCGTGGCTTCTGTTCTAAATATAGCTTCACCTGTGACTTGCATTGGCTGCTTTCTTTTTAAAGCATTTTAATACTACAATATATTAAGAATAATACAAGTTTTTTTGGAGAATCTAAAAAAATCTATTCTTTATTTAGAATATCTAAATAAAGGCAAGCAGAAAAAATTAGCTATCTACCCCTAAATTCGACTAACTAGAAATAACCATTGTTTGCATATTGGTGTATATATACAGATATATACACATATATTTGTTTACAAAATGAAACCATTATACATACTATTATAAAACCTTTTGACTTAATATATCATGAACATCAAATATTATTCTTTAATATTGCTTTTGTAACTGCAGACAATTTAATTACTTTATGTATAGAACTTTAAGCAGTATTATAGGACTCTTTCCCCCTATTTTCTACTTACATAAACCTTCTTGGACTTAAGAAATGTCCTTATTTGTGTTTCAACTAGCAGTTAATAAAAGCACTGAGAGCTTCCTTGTGATTCAGAGTCATATCCTTAAAAAATGTTAAGAAATAATAAAGCAAAAAGTAAATAAAATAAAACAAACATTTGCTAATTTGTTTGTAACAATTTGATTTTACCACTCTCAAACATGATTTTTTTTTTCTATTACTCACTAATCTCTTCTTTATATGGTTATCCTAAGTATAGCAGTTTCCCTCTTTGAGAATGAGAAAAACTTTGCTGTGAACTTTTCAACTTACAATTCTTTGTGGCTGAAAACTATCCCCAACAGCTGTCTGAGAATTTAGTCAATTCCATCCCAAGCAGCTGTTGGTTTTGGTGGCTATTGGGGTAGTAAGAATGTTCCAAGGGATTGAAGCAGTAAGAAGATAGGACTTTCTGAGGTATTGGGAATTGAACTTCAACAAGATATTTTCTTGTGGGTTTTTTAATGTGTGGGAGAAAGACTTTCAACATGTGACCTTCCCATAATATCTAAATCAACAATATCCTGTCTGTCTCTAGGTTTAAAAGCAAAGCTCTCTGAAAGAATGCAATAGAGCTGTGTATGAATCTTACTTTATTTAATCTCTGATTTCCCCTATCAGGAACATTGCACTATGATTCTCATAGTTCTTAGAAGGTTATGAGCTCAGTGTCTGCCAGGAAAACTTGAGTGATTTTAGGGGTTTTCATATTTCCTGCTGCATCAGTTCCACTCAGAAATGTAGGGAAAAAATAATCTCTCTTTTGAGCATCTGTGCAGTCTGGCATCAGATCCCTAAAATGTAAGCAAGCTAACCACAATGTCAGAAGAAAGTTATTTTAGTGAAAAAGAAGGAGAAGAAGGAGGAAGAGAGAAGAAATAGAAAGACAGAGGGAGGGGGAAGAAATAGAGACAGAATGAGGGGGGAGGGGAAGAAGAAATAAAGAAAAGGAAAGAAGGAAGAAAGGAAGTAGAGGAGGATGGGAAGAAGGTACGGAAGAAGGGAGGAAATAATGAGCTATATTTAGTGGCAGGCTAGTTATACCACAGCGAAATTTGGAACACTACAGCATTCCATTAGGAGCAATTGCTAATGTCACTTCCATCCCTGGATGATAAATACTTTTAATGGGAAGGAACAGGCTTATATGAACTATTACTGTTTCCATGAATTCTATCATAATGTACATAATCTCTGGGTGTGCATTGTGTGCATGATATGCTGGATGATTTGGGCTGATGGGATTGTTCCCCAGACTGATTGAGCTACAACAAGTTTCTGTTGATATTTCCCAGTGTCTTCTACTTGCTTTCTTACAAGTTATGGACATCTCTCCAACCTCAAGATGGACAAAAAAAGACTGAAAAATAAATATACTTTCTGACCTGGCCTATTACTACACCTCTTCTCACTGAATCCACAGCTTTGGATAGATAGAACAAATTCATTCAAGCCATTCCATAGAGCAGCTTTTACTTCCAGACAATGTCTCCTTACTATAGACTTCCCAATTGATCCCCATCTTTCCTCTTCAACTACTCAACCCAGCCCTATTTCAAAACCCCTAAAGCTTTGGTCAAGAGAGACCTAAGGCATGATTGTAACCATAAACACATTTTGCCTTAGGAAAGTATTTCTGCCCAACATTGTTATTCAGGGTTTGCTCAGTAGGTTCAATTAGCACTTGTAGAAAACTAAGGCTAAGTGGATGAAACATGCAGCCTTTCAGTAGTCAGTTTTGAGAGCCAACTTTTTGTATTCCAAGTGAAGTTGAAACATCAGCAAATTGAAGAATTTGAGATGGGGGTTAAAGCAATATGAATCTTTCGTCTCTACCTTTAAAATATTCCCTTAGCCAGTGACTATTATACCAAGAAATGCAATAAAGCATACAATGTAGTATAGGTAGCCTCAGGATGCATCAATTGGTAGAAACGCAGAATCAAAGCAATGCCAAAAATACCTATAATTTAGGGAATGTCTACTCTGTGCCAGTTTTTGAATTAATGTCATTATTTTATTAATTCCACAGATAGTTACTGCAGAACAACTATGTGTCATATACTTTCAACATGCTGGAGATATAGCCATAAATTACAAAGTTAGAAAAATACTATTATTTTAGTCACATTGCAGGTTAAAAATTAAGGTTCTGAAACTTAGATCATTTGCCCCATGCCAATTAGTTGATAAATATCAGTAGAACTGAAACAATCTAACTG
Organism: Canis lupus dingo; assembly: GCF_003254725.2. Taxonomy (NCBI): domain Eukaryota; kingdom Metazoa; phylum Chordata; class Mammalia; order Carnivora; family Canidae; genus Canis; species Canis lupus. Next base: position 55,958,599 of record NC_064250.1, read on the forward strand.
ATGCTTTAGTGTGTGCCTTGATACATCTACACTCAGAATCAAAGAATTAATTTCTTTTCTTTTAAAAAAAAATTATTTATTTATTCATGAGAGACACACAGAGAGAGAGAGGTAGAAACACAGGCAGAGGGAGAAGCAGGCCCCATGCAGGGAGCCTGATGTGGGACTCGATCCCAGGACTCCAGGATCATGCTCTGGGCCGAAGGTAGGCACTAAACTGTTGAGCCACCCAGGTGTCCCAAAGAATTAATTTCTATATGTGCTTTAAAGTCTTCTCCTATGCCAAGTTTGAGACCCATGGAGGGGATTTATACCATGCCTCTTTTCCTTTCTCTTCTCTCCTCTTCCCTTTCCTTTTATTCTTTTCCCTCATTATATTCTATTTTTTTCTTTAATCTCCCAGATATTTTTGTCACAGTGGGCAAGACTGTATTATCTGTTTTCTTCAAGGAGCAGGAAAAAAATGACTAGGGTACTGATAATCTTTTTATTTTCTTTTAAACTCTACATCAAAGTCTTCATTTTAAACTGCCTTTATTTTCAGTAAAAATATAAAGTTACATAAATTGAAAAGAGAATGAGAGATTATCATTTGCGTTTGTGAAATTGCAAAACATTACAAGTCAATTAGGTAGAAATGCATGATGTATAAACTAGGGGTTGGCGGGTGAGAGAGTAGGGGATTGCATAATTATACAGAGAAATAAGAAGTATTTTGATTTGGCTGAAGTGTTAATATTTTAACCACAGCAGAGATTTGTTTTTTTAAGAAGATACAACAAAACGCTCCAGTATTTCAAGCGATTGAGACAAATATCTTATACATCTCATAAATCAAGAAGGATGTTTATATTCTCTGAGACATTCTGTTACAGTTTCCTTCTTGAATGATAAGCTTCTACAAGAGTGTTAGATTTGGGCTACAGAAACAGGAATGCTCTTTGTTTTGGTTAGACAGTCACCATCTTTGAAATAGATGTGCCTTGCTATTCTAGGAACTATTTTTAAATGATTTCTTAGAAAATGTGATAAACGATTCTTCTCAAGATGTAGAAATGTGCTCCAACAGGACCGGACTGGAGAAGAAGATAAGGAGAAAATAAAAAGCAGAGCTTCAGTTTCTGACTTCAAAAAGTGGGGATGAGGTTGTCACAGTTATGGCGACTTATGGTTTGCTTTTGAAAATTCCTACTAGGTGGTATTTGAACTATCTAAACTTGGTTTGCTTTATAAATCCTGTTCTTGTCCTTCTTATGTGGTTGTTCCTTTTGAGATCAATGAACAAAAATAACATATACACATTCTCACTTTACAGGACCATCTAATAAAAGTAAAATTAAAATCACACATACACACACACACACACACATAATTCTATTACCTGGCTTAGCAAAGAAACGATGCTGTAAGCCTTCATTATGTCCATGTTGGTTCTGGTGTAGATGTGATGTAGAACAATGTTGTGCTCAGGGTGTCAGATTACTCATTAGTTACACATAAGCATGTAATGGACCATGGGGTACGTTTCTCTTGGAATTATAAGAAAGTGGCATGAATGCAAAGGGGTTTTTTCAACTAACATAGTCCACTGGATCACGCCCTGAAGGTTTGTTGCCGTTTTATATGCTTGATTTCAACTTCTTTTTAAACTTTCATTTAGTTATTTGAAGCTATGAAGTACAGTAGTAGAGGGGAGAAGCTTTGCAATCAGTTACACGTTACACATTTTGCAATTCGCTCTCATAATCAGTACCCATATGTCCTGATCAGGTTCTCAATCATAAATTTCAGCCTTCTCATTTGTAAAAAGAAATACTACTTAAATTACAGAGTCACTAATAGATTCGAATGAGTTAAAAAATATCAAGCATTAATAACACAGATATCATCTAGAAACTCCCTTTACTCTTGAAATTTCAGGGAATATGGCTCAAGCTCACAATTTCATTAGTTCGAGAATGCAGATACTATTACATAATTCCAGAACATTTCTGATAACTTACTTCTTCATGGTTCTTGCTTTCTAAGCTGCTTTATCCCTACATGCTTTCTCAAATTTGTTCTTGGTCAAATGGGTACCACACTCATTGACTTCCATAGAGACAATTCCACTCACAAAGTCTCCGTGATTTTTTTTTTCTAATTTTATTTATTTATTCATGAGAGACACAGAGAGAAGCAGAGATACAGGCAGAGAGAGAAGCAGGCTCCATGCAGGGAGCCCGATGCAGGACTCCATCCTGGGTCTCCAGGATCATGCCCTGGGCTGAAGGCAGCACCAAACCATTGAGCCACCTGGGCTGCCCTGTCTCAGTGATCTTAATAACAGATTACATATTACACAGCATCGTGCTCACTCTTGTGTCTACGTCCATACTTTCGTTTACAATAGCAGACTGAAAATCCTTTTTCTTGTCTCAGACAATACAATTTTAATCACAGGCAGGTTTTCAGTTTGAGTTCCAAGTTCTTAACTGAGAATTTTCTTAGTGTTTTATACAGATAGATAATCTCTCTAAGAAGAGTTCATGTCACCAAACGAAGTGTACTCTATGTTTTTTAGATTATAAACAGTTTAATATTTGTGTAGTTGGTTATTATTGTTACTGCTGATTATTCTTAATACTTAAATGTGGGAATTGGCTTATTGTCGGTAATACTTAATTATTGTTCATACTTAAATGTGGGAATCTGACATGCTTATTCAGACTCTTCTTGCTCTTGAGTCTTGGTGCCCACAGAGAATTTGTACCTTGCTCCACTTACTACCATTCACTCAGTACTTATTCAGCACCTACTGTGTGCCTGACACAATTTTAGATGTTGTTGAGACAGCTTGTAGCTGTCAAGGGATATCGAGTATTGGGTGGGTAATCTGAGGTTCAAGTTTGGGAATTCCATTTTTATCAGACATGAAGCTGATATTTTAACATCTTTATTTCTTACTCTTTGTCTATTTTCATTTAATTAAGAAATTGGGTGGCATATAGTTCTCTAATTTAGGGACCAAACTCCAACATTATTATTATTTTTACATTTGGCTATGTGTTGTCTTTAATTTATCAGAGCTCAGTGACTTTCAACCCCAAGATAGTTCTGTTTTTCACTTGAGACAAGTTGTAAAGCAAATAGTCATTAGCTCAGAAAGAGCCAGCATACTTTCCCAGCTCCCCTTAGAGAGTTTTTATACAAGCCTGAAGAGTGATGCTGCTTATTTCTTCATTATAAAACTAGGACCTGCTACATATCACTCTCAGCTGGCCCATGCTGCAGTATTTCCATTTTACCCCATCACACTTTCATATGAAGTATAGTAGAATTTTTGAAATGTGTATTTATGCTAGTAGAGAGTACTTTTATCACACTCACATACCTTCACATGCACATCACACATATTCCACCACTTTGCCAAACATTGCTGACACTTGAGTTCACATGCCTCTTTGGATCGTCACCAATGATCTTATTTGTCAAATGGTAGGCTCAATTGTTTAGCATGTTTTGAAGGATTGATCTCTTTCTATTGATGATGGGAACATCAATATAACAAAGACAAAATAGAGAAAATAAACTTTGTGTAGAATGGAAATTAAGGCAACATAAAGGGAAATGAAGCTGCAGGTAAAGTCATGTGTCAGCTGCTTCCAACCTGGATTTTCACCAGCAGTTAGGGGAATAATTAGGGGAAAGTGACAGCCCCTGAGAGTGAGCAGAGGACACTAGCCAGAGTCACACAGCATTTCAGGATTCCAGCTCAACACTCTGAGATTCAAAGCATTGGACTTGTCCCTGAAGAACAATGTGGTATTGACCATAATTCACAGACTCTCAAATGAAGTCATACAATAGGCTAACCTGGTCCATGAATACATATAATACAGGACTCATAGCTATATTTTAGGCACAAATTATACTCAGCTCATTGCCAAAATCCAAATCTACTGACTGGTGGCTATAAGCCTCCTGATATATTGACCAGACTATATAGCAGGATTCTAAAGCTCAAAAATTTGCCCTGGTGCTTTATAGAAGACGAAAAAAGACTTTACTATTTTGTAAAGGTTTGAAGATAGTATCCTTACAAAAATCATGAATCACTGAATAACTATTCATTAATTAAATAATTAATACATTATGCTGTTCACTATAGTTAATTCAACAGGCAAAATAATTATATGTAATAGATAAAAGTACAATAATACAAGAGAGTGTGGAAGTGAGAGAACTTTCTAAACTTAAAAGTAATGGAATCAAGTCATAATTATAAAATTGGCTCTCTATGTATTTAAAAGTAAACATCCCTCAAATCACCATACAATTAAAAATAAATAATATCCACGTAAAATATGTTCCTTCAAATATGATATACAGGGTCAGCATTAATTACCTGTACTGAAATTCCAATAGATAATAGGTAAGGGAATTTTCAGACAATTTACAGAACAAAAAATGTGGCTCAAGAAAGTGAAAATTGCAGGTTCATCAGGGATCAAAGACAAAGGCATTGAAGTAACAAAACACAAGCAGTTTCTCCCTAAAGTAGTGAAAGTTTGTGAAGTTTGCACTTCCATGTGGGTGGGTGAGAAAATGGTTTGGATCCTCTGTACTGTAGTGCACCAGTACCTATGGAGAGTGTTAATAAATTCATTAACTCATTCTCACCCTTCCATGATGTCTCATAGGAATATCAAGCATATAATACCTAAAATTGACCCCTTCCTCCTCAACTATGAATGCATTTGTTTAAAAGTTCTTATATCAATAAACGTCAGTGTAAATTTTCTAGTTTTTCATGTCACCCAATCCAGAGACAAATCTGGTGTCTCATAACTGTCATGGAAAACATCTCATTTCCCAGCTACTACCATCTTACTCCGGGTAAAAACAATCCTAGGTCCATCACCTGGGCATCTATACTAACCTTTGAACTGATTCTCTTTTTCCACTGGGCTCCTCTGTCCATTTCCACCCAAAATTTAAAGCAATTCTTTAAAAATTCAGGCCAGATCATATGATTTCTGAATTCAAAATCTGTCTGTGGTTTTACATTATGATTAGCATGGAATCTCAAGTCTATACGTACCTACACCTCATTCTGTCAGCATATTCATATCTCAGATTAAAAATACCCTCCTCAGAAAAACACATCTTGTCCTGTTCTTTCTCCTTTCTCTGCCTTAACATTTTTCCTAGCACTTGTCACAATATTATGTTATAATATGTGCCAATTTATTTCTTTATTGACTATCTCTCTGATGAAAATCTAAGATCAATGAAAGCAGATAATTTCCTGGATTTCTCTACTTAATAAATATTGAATAAAGTAAATAAATAAATTAGTTAATAGGGGATATTAGAATTAACCCAAATAAGCAACAATAAAAATAGTCAAGTTAAGTGGAATATTACAAATTATATTTTCAAGAATATTTACTAATCTAAGTAAACAATTCTGTATCATGATGTCATGTGTACAGTGGTTGGTTCAATTTAGCAAGCATTCTTGTGCCAATACTACGGTGATTGATTACTTCTCAGCTCTAATATTATGAATGACTTTGGGTCCTTTGGACAAACTTCATCTTAAAACAATTCTATTATATTTTTATGTCAAATAGGTTTTTAAAAATTTTCAGCCAAAGGCTCAAAACCAAGCTTAGTTGTGGCCAGCTTGCCATTTGCAGAGTTGGTTAAGATGAACTAAGATCAAGGCAAAAATAGTCATGCAGGCAAATATCTCTATTGAGTCATTGTTCCAGATATATATCCAGTATGCTTTTCTAGATCTGTTTTTTTTTTTTCTCACTTCTCTGCCTTGCTCTGCCTCAGAAAGCTGACATGTACAGACCATACCAACCTGTCTTCCTGCTATCTTTGTTCTCCGCTTCAGTGAATGGAGAGTCCCAGTAGGACCAGAGGGTCACAGGGGAGTTACTCACTCCCTGGGGTCCCTCCCTGTTTACTAGCCTACTTCTGGACACCCCTGTTGGAAGATCACTGCTTCTCCAGAGAAAGCTGAACCTACTCATCTCTACCTGGGTCCCAGGAGCCACACATTTTCCAGTCATTTTCAGAAAGCAATTTTTACTAAGTTCTCATTACTATCCTGTGGTCCTCCTAAACCCATTCCAGGTAAATGATAAATTTTAAAATTATTGTATTCCATATATGCTATTCATTTCCTATGGGGACCCTGTATAAGACTGCTTGCTTGCCCAGGCTACCCTCCCTTCAGCCTATCCTTTTACTCCAGGCATTGTTGAGGCACTAGGATAAACTAGGGTAACATCTTATCACTTCCCATTCATCAATTGCATCATATGCTTTCCTCTTTTAGCCCCTGGACTCTGAGCTTCCCTGCCTGGAATGTCTCCAGGAATCTTTTCAACTATTCTGATGCATGAAGAACTGTGGAATAGAGAAGACACTAGCAAACCATAAGGTAGCTTCTGACCACTAAAGGAGAGGAGTTAGGAAAAAAGAAAGGAACAAACAAACAAACAAACAAAAACACACACTCCTTTCTTTTACATGAACAATTCTAAGGTTCTAAGGTACATATTTTACTTAGATTGTGTAGTATCTTAGCAGGATTAAACCCTAGTTGTCCATGGCAGCAAGCCAACTTAATAATACATCTTTGGATTGGCTTCCCTCCATCCTTGTTCATTCCTCCAGGTTCTTAAACCCTGTACCTTGAAAGCATCCCAAAATAAACTACCTTTTGCAAACACCTATTCCAGGCTCTGTTTTCTAGGGAGATCCTGAGCTTAGAGATACTACAGTTAATACAGTGACATATTTATGTGTATATATGTATATATATACATATATACACATACATATATATGTATTATATATAATGCATACGTATAATTTTCATTTATTACCAAAATCTTTATTGTGTAGATTTATTAAGGAAAATCTAATTGATATCATTCAATGTAGTGCTGTCCATTTACTAAAATTCATTTTGAACATGCCCCTCATCCTTGCCCCCTACACACCATCTCCACCCTCCACCCTCCATCCTGCCATCTTCACATGAATGAGAACTCATGAACCTCAGTGCACACTGGTAATCCATCAGCAAATTTTTCCAGTGTGCTTCCTGACAGGTCTCAAAGAGGTTCATAATGGCATTTCCCCTGAGGGCAACAATGCCATTAGTCAGAAGTAATAAAACCTTTTAGTGAAAGGGAAATAGGGGGGAAAAAAAACCCTTCATATTCTCTGCACATTTTCAAAATTGAGTAAATTTAAACTTCAGTTTCCAGACTTCTAGAATAAATTCCAAGCTTAATTTCCATAGCAAACCCATAGGCAAACAGGTGCTGGAAAGAATTCTAATCCCCCCATTTCATAACCTGGGCAACAGGAGCACTGGCCTGTTATTGAGTAGCGTCTGCACCAGGGCTGTGCCGGCCAGTTTGCAGGCAGGGGTGACTTCCTCTGCAGAGCAGCTGGAGGTTTCCTTGGCCCCAGTCTGACTGCAGAGGACAGGAGTATGAAGTGTTCCTCACATAGAGAAACGACTGAGCAAGTGTTACCAGACTAAACATCACAGCCAGGATTAAACACATGCTGCCCTGTGAACATACCCCCGTGTAAACTCTTAAAAAGATAAACCAGTAGGTAACATAGAAGTGTGACAGCAGTTTTTGCATCAAATACTACCTATAATTCTGATTTGTCTCCTTTCACAAATTAGTTTCCCTGGATTCTGGTTTTCCAGATAGGAAAGTGGAGAAATACGATTATTGGAACAGCAAGAGGAATCTCTTCTGGGCCATTTCCAGACCCCAAACGGGGACTTCCAGAGGGGAGGCAAGAAAGCCTGCACTCTGGAGGTTTTCAGAAAGGCTTTGCATCTGAAAGAGGTCTGAGTATGCCTTATGCCAAAGAAGCTGCTTTGGCACATTAATGTAAACCTCAGACCATTTGAGGTTTGCCCTTCTCTCTTGAAAAAGGCATCTCGTACTATAGATAAGTGTTAGCACTGAAGGTCATGTTCTCCCTCCCTTCTTAATTCTGATTTACATTTACAGGAAAATCAAGCGGAAAACCATGAGCTGGGAAATGCTGTTCATTTGTAAAGAGGCATTACTGTTCCAGGCCTCTGGGCTGAATTATGCCGTTGTTCTAGGTCCCAGGTGCCAACATCCGCAACACCCCATTCCTGCCCACACCGCACACAGAGTCTCGGCCTAGAGCCATTTCAAGGGTCTATCCGGCTTTCTAAAGGAAATTGGCTCAGTGGTGCACTCATGTACCAGATGTGAGACCCATCTACGAGTCTCTGAAGGTCAGCCAGGATAATAGTCACATCTGTCCACAAGATAGCTCAAAGATTATCTACATTGTGCTCTCCTTGGCCACAGATTTTATGTGTTGGCTTGGGAAGTCTGTTTCAATTGGCAAAGCAGTTAATCTAACTCATCCTTTGCTCACATTTGTTTACTTTTTTTTTTAACCTTACCACAAAATTCCCAAGATATAAAATATAGCCTTTATTCCAGGCTCTATTTGCTGGTCCATTTCATCCATTTATTCCCCTCAAATAATGAGCACTGGTTATATAATCTGTCCACGTAGGGGATTTTTATGCACTTAGGACATGGGCATTACAAATACAACATCAGAGACATACTTATAACCATAAATTCTCTTTTGAAATTCCTACTTCTTGTTAAAATATCACTGCACATTTGAAATAGTTTTTTTTTCATTTCCAAATTGTCTTGTAGTCAACAATGTAGCACTTCCAGCTATACATGTTACTGAAAAATTGCAAAAGAATATTTATTATAGTCCCCAGTTTTTCACCAGTTGTAACTTTATGAATAAAGAATGTGTTGTTTTATTTTTTTTTTTCTGGCAAAAATGTTTGCTTTCTGACCCAAAGTCATTTGGAGTAGGGAAATGGGAATGTGTCAACAGAGATAAATGAATATGGTCAATGGCTTAGTCACAGTATTAAGAAAACAAAAACAGTTTCCCCACTTTTTTTAGCACACGCCTGGTTGTCATTATGTCTATGATGTTGAATAGAATTATTCTCTTTAATTAGGAAAAGTCACAGAACACACAGAGTTGATGTCTCAGTATTTTATGGAGGAAATTTCATTATTTGGAAGTAGCATAAGATGGGAATTTTATTGTTTTGGTTGTTAATGTTTTTCCCTTTTAATTCTACAGCTGCAATTTACTGGAGGAGGTGTCTAAGTCATAATCCTTTCCATTATTAACATGTTTCATTACGTTGTAGCTCTGTTATTTAGGCCATAATGATAAAAAGGGTAAGATCACATATTATATGCCATAATCAAGCTAACAAGCTATATTGGACATTTGTTAATTTCCTTGTTAATTTTCTCTTTAACTTACGTTCTCCTTTCTTCTTCAACAATGAATCAAATTCTGTCCAGCATCTACCCTCAAGCCCCTGCGCTGCTCTCACTCTTGTTCTGGTGAGACTATCATTATGTCCTTATCCAAGGCTGGAGAGAGTGATGTAAGTCAGAGTGATCTATTCCCTGGCCACAGGGACTGGTTCAAGGACAAATGTATTACCTAAGTCAAGCAGACAAGGTCAACAAAACTTGATTCTGGGATCTTTCTTTGAGTCACACAGTGGCAATTAACTTGCTTTTACTACACTTGCTCTTGTAATAATATGAGCCTGAAGATTCGAGGAACATATTGTAGAATCTGAAAATGGAGTCCACATTTTTAAGAAACGTAGGTAATTGAAAATTCCTTATTACTAATGGAAGAATAACTCAACTCAAGGGTCAGCAACATCTTTTTCACATTTAACTTCAAATTATAAACATATATTATCTTTTTAAAAAGGCAGGGGCATTTCCATGGGATTGAAACAAATTCTAACCCTTCTACACAACTTCAATGACTCCTAAAGGGATTTTCTGTTTAGAGGAAATTTTAGCTGAGTAGATTTATTTAATCTACACACACACACACACACACACACGTGTATTATATACATACACAAAAAATATATAAGTGACTCTTCTCTTCTTAGGTTTCTATTAGTAACATATCTATTGTGCTCTAGCTATGAGAAAATTTTCCAGATTCTCCAATTAAAATAAAAACTAAAATGATGCTGAGTGTTCTGGAACTGAATCAAGAGATGCACCAAAGCTTTCAAAGACCGTTAAGCTGATTTGAATTGAATTATATAAGTAATATTACCAAAAAAATCGATATGCTTTTTTCTAATATACATTATAATACTCACTCACTCAAATGTCTACTGTATCCTAAAAATTATCCAGTAAGAATAAGCAAGCCCTGCACAGAGTTAGAATAGTAACTTTTTCTTCACTGTGTGATTTTCTGAATGACAAGTCATCACTCGGTTGCAAACAAAACTTCCTTGGGACTTTTTAGCATTCTGCAGTTTATGGCACAGGAGGTTATAGATTAAATTCAGCTGCAAGTTGAGAAGGACAGTATATCGATTATTACAAATATAATAACAGCATCCATTTGGAATCATTTTGTTACCTCATGTTTTTGTTAGAACAGTTCAAAGAGGCAATGATATTATGGAAATTAGAGGAGATATACTTTAATTAGAGAAGTTCAAGATGTAGAACCTGAAGAATTGTGAAGCACTTTCCAAACTGGCCCGCTTAGCTAATAAATTCCCCAAGGACAAATAGCAAGTAATGGACAGCATGAGACCTGGAGACAGAGAAATGAAGTAAATATACTTAGGAGAGAAAAAGCACTGAAAAGAAACTTAACCGTACTTTTATATTTCTCTCATGGTTGAAGTACTTGAAAATTTATTTATAAGGATGTGACCCTACCTTAAATAAACCATCCTTTTAACTTTGTAAGACTTTTATTTTTTTTTTTTCTTTGTAAAGACTTTTAAAAATCTAGTAGGATCTACTATATTTTATGACCTAATTCCCAGCAGCTAAAACATAGGCTTTGGCAATAAGAAAATTTATTTCATAATTGATAGAATTAAAATACAGAAACTTAAAGCTTGAAAACTTAATCACGACAACACAGAATACCAAACCTCACTCAGGATTCTGACTGCCAGGTCCATTCTCCGCCCCCCAACCCCCACCCCAGCCCAGCCACAGCAAGGCCGTGCAAGATGACAGGACAAGATAAAAGGAATCTGGATCCCGAATCACTGCTTAGAGAATAAATGACTGACCTGAATTGCTATGGTGGCCTATTATTTGTGTGAGGAAAAAAACAAGGAACAAAACCAAAGCCTCTGGTTTTCTTTTTGAACCATAATATATACAGTCCACTGTAACTCACACCTGAAAACAAGCTAAGTATTTGTGGCTAAATGTCCTTGTGCTCCACAAAATAAAACCTTTCAAGATTGGACTCAAATAATCGCATCTCAAACTCTTCCACAGTTAAATGCATTTTCTGTTGTACTCACTCACGTTGTGTTTTGTCTATACCTGTGTTGCATGTAACTGGTGAGCAGATGATTACCATCTAGTTTCATAACTACTGACAAGATCCTGAGTGCCTCAAGAAGGCTTTTCCTTATTCAACCGTATATCCTCCTGCATCTTATCGCTGTTCAACATATGCTTTTTAAAAGAATGGGTCGTTGTGTAGTTTGTCAAATATAATTCACTGCACAAAGTTTAGGTAGCTGGTTTTCTTAGGATGCTCTCTCTTTATTAGTCATTATTCAATTCTAAAGCGTTGATCCATTTTTTTTTTTCATGCAATTCCATGAGTTGATTACAACCCGTACTGACACAAATAGAAGACCTAAGTACTTTTAATTCTTTTTTTTCCCCCTTAGGAATGTTTTGGTTTTTGGAGTCTTCTGGTATATGAGAGTTTTGTTTGTTTGGGAAGGGAAGTGGGTCAGGGAGGGGGTAACTGGCTGATGGGCATTAAGAAGGACACTTGATAGCGTGAGCACTGGGTGTTATATGCAACTGATGAATCACTAAATTATACCTCTGAAACTAATAAAAAAAGAGTTTTGTTTGTTGGTTTATATCTTTTTTTATACTTGAAGATTAGGAGGCAAATAATTCCCTATAAAATATTTGACATACTGATCGATAAATTTAGATGATCATATATCTTCTAGTCATGTACATATCCTTCCATGGGGGAGGGTGAAGGGAACATAATCAGTTTGCTTCTTGTTTATTATATTAGCATCATAAAACCACATTCCGTATAGCTCTATTTTCAAGTTGACACCGCCACTTAGAATTAAGCTCAGAACTCTAAGAAAGGATCCTTCAGAGACTATCCTTCAGAGTATCCTAAGAACAGTACACATTTGAGATACGATAATTAGAAAGGATTGACTAGATAAGAGCTTCCTTGCCTATAGATGAAGTTCTTACAGAGATATTCCAATGTATAAGATAATTCTCACAGCCACTGAAATTCAGTGAGGTGGAGAATTAGTTTCCTAGGTAAAACCCCCCAAAATTGCTGCACCTTCTGCTTTTTCAACTTTGGGGGGATTATTATGACCATTGTTGGTGGAGAAGAGGGTAGTTAGTTTCAAGATACCAGATTTACGTAACATTTTTTCATTGTTCATCTGAATCTCTTGTTCCCAAATGAGTTCTGCGGCCCCACCTCCATCATTAGTAGGTGGGGTCTCTTATAAATCATGACCAAAAAAAAAAAAAAAAAGACATTATAGCATAGATTATAGTTTGCATTGAGGCGTGACTCTCATAAATGTAATGGATTCTATTTTACCTGAAACATAGTCAGTCGTAGGTGACCAGAAAACTAGTGTCACAAGGAGAATCAGCTAGGTTAGCATTGTGATGGATTGTCTTCCTTTGTTGAGATCCTAAGCTTTCGAATTTCAACTCTGAGGTATTGTTTAGAAATTGTTCTGGCTCAGTTGTAGTGAACTAATGTGTGATTTACAATTCTATCTCATGTCTTATTCTGCTCATGGGAAATTTCACTCTTTGCTTTCCATGTTTCCAGGGCATGTTTCATAAAAGAGGCTTTACATGGCCATCTGTAGGAATCAGTTTTATTAGCTTTCTTGTATTTTCATTTTTTGTGTACATGTAGTATGTGTGTGTGCACGTGTGTGTGTGTCCTTCCTCCAGACGTGACATTTTTCTACTCAATTCAAGAGCATTTGTTCTATCTGACCACTGGATGGCGATTAAGTGTTTTTCCCCAAGCAGGTAGATTATTAAGAAGCCAGTCGCCAGTACAGATTGCTTTTGATTCATGGACAGGATTCCAAGGGACCTTATTAACAAGAAAACAGAGAAACATTTCACCTTGTCTTCATCAATTAAATGATTTATTAACAAAGCTCACAACTTGGTTTATTACCAAATGCAAGAAGGTGATAATTTACACGATATTTTAAATTCAAACACCTATGAAATAAACTCACAGCCTTTCTCCTGACAATTCCTACCTTCAAGGTCCTCTGCCAAATCTCAGCCTACAAGAAACCTTGAGAAATACATTGAGAAATGATCACCATCTCTCATGATACTGTGTCATAATTGTTTATTTATGTGTAAGATCTATTAGTTTTGCCCCTCACTGAATCTGGAGCACTATTAACCCAGTAGTTAGTAGACACTAGTTAAGTAAATGGAAACAACAAATATTTTTTTCTTGCATTCTGGTTATTCTTGCCCATCTGGGAGATAAGATGAAGCTCAACTCCAGGAAATAGAAGTGGTCTGCAAATGAGATCTCTAGGCATTGGAGATAGGGATGGGTGCGTCCCAGCCTTTAACTGATCAGTCTACTCTTCCCCTACTTGAAGAATACACCCTCTATGAAGTGAAGAGTTGGACTGACTTCCCTTCTATTGGGTTTACAGTAAATCTTGCTTTTGCAAGACTGAGATGATGTCTTCTATTTTTTTTTTAATTTGGATATTTGTTTGAGAATATTTCAATCCACTTATCAATTGAGAAAACTATTAATACAATCATCTCAGCATCCGTGTGCTCAACTTTTTCTCTATAGCCAACCTATAAATTGTGCTTACACTACTGGCCCTTACAAAAGAGAAAAAAAGCCGTGGCAGAAGGTGATGATGTTATGATCTCTGAGTGGAAAAGAAGGCGGAAGGAAGTAAAAGTGGAAGGGGACACAGCTCCCTGGAGAATTTTTGCAGTGCACCATGGGAGCCACTGAAGGAAATAGAGACCATTCAGTCTTTTTGTGTAACAACATACTAGCACATCCATGGAATAAATCAATTAAAGATACTTTTATTAAGAGAAGGTCCTTTTTTTCTCTTGTCCTTAACATCATGTTCCTCTGCTATTACTTGGTTTCAAAGCCAACACTGGGCTCGCATGTGCAGAATATTTTGTTCTTGGTTGAATGGTTTCCTTTTTTTTTTTTCTCTCTCTCTCTCTTGGGTGATAGAATGAAAATAGCATATTAGTCTGGTTGTTCTGTATTAGTTTGCTAAGGTTGCCTTACACAGTGGGTGGCTCAAAGAAAAGGGATATATTTTCTTATTCTTCTGGATCCTAGAAGTCTAAGATCAAGGCGTCCACTCTGCTGATTCCTTCTGGGGCCTGTGAGAAAGGGGAGGGTCTGTTCCAGTCTCCCTCTCTGGCATGAAGATGCTCTCTCTTCTCTGTGTCTTCACATTATCTTTTCTCTATATGTATCTCTACTTTCACATGACATTTTTAAAAAAGATTTTATTTATTTATTTATGAGAGACATAGAGAGAGGCAGAGACACAGGCAGAGGGAGAAGCAGGCTCCATGCAGGGAGCCCGATATGGGACTCGATCCCGGGACTGCAGGATCACGACCTGAGCTGAAGGCAGATGTTTAACCGCTGAACCATCCAGGCATCCCATATGGCATTCTTTTAATAAATTCATGAGTAATATTGGATTATGTCTCACCGTAATGACCTTATTTTAATTTAACTAATTTAATCTGTAAGACTCTATTTCCAAATCAGGTCATATTCTGAGGTACTATAGGTCATGACTTTCAAGATATGAATTTAGCAAGCACACTTAGTAAATGCTACACTTACAAATATTTATTATAAATATTATTGAAGAAATAAACTGCCTTCTAAGTACAGGAAGTAGTCCATACACTTGGACTATGAATGCTTGCAATCCCAGCAAAGAACACAGAGCAAGTCTGGAAAATATTGAGACACAGTTTCAAGCAGGCAATGCTTCAAGTCATGCAAATGTCACAAGTAATCATAAAAGACATTTCAACTGTTTTCTATCTCTGAAATTAGGTCCCAGACTCATTAGGGAGTCATTTGGACACTCCACTTGCATCTCTCAAACATAGTCTCACAGAACAACCTAAATACAAAATAAGGGAACCAGTCCTTAAGAAGGGACTAGCGCTGGGACACTGTACTGTGTATGCCTGCCATGTCCTTGGTCTGATACCTAAGTACCCCCAAAGCATTGAGTAGATGTCAACTCAACCTAAGAAGTTCTTTCCCACATTTTTACGTTAAGATCATGCTCATTTCTGCTTGCTTCCACTATTGGGGCACTTCATTTACAGTCTACCACTATTGATTGTCTGTTCCTGCCTGAAAACTAGGTAAACCTGGATTCAGGCTCCTCTTTGCTGATGTGATGTAAGGATTTCCTACGTACTATTGCATTTAACACTCTGAACAACTCTTTTAGGGAAGTATTCGCTTGATCATCAAAAATTAAGGGACAGGAGGGTCTAGAGATGGTTCATATTGCCCAATATCTCAAAGTAAATATCTAGGATAAAATCTGAATCTAGATCAGTATGAGTCTAGTGCCCTAGCACAGTGACAAATCCATTCTCCTACACAGATAAATAAAGAAGTCAGATCCCTGACAGTGCATTTTATTACTCTGTATTGAGGCTCACATCAACAATTGGGCAACTTTGATAATGAGATTTTCTCAGCTTAATTTCTAATTCTAGATCCCCTTAATCTGAAACAGTCTCAAGTCATGCCATATATGGCTATGAAACCAGTGGATCAACACATGGGCCCTTTTCATACATCTGAAACGCAGTGTAGAATTAACTAAAAATAGAGACATCTTCTGTAGACAATTCTTAAATGTATATTCACATATATCCCAAAGATATCAATGACTAACTACACAAAACAAATTCACATCCTAAGGTTCTGGCATCATTTACTTTGAACTAAAATCTGAGATGGCACTAAGCTTTTTGTAAGTTCTCAGATGTATTTGACTTACTTCAAAAAGTTTTCTTTAAATTGGCTTTTAAAAATACAGTCATATATCACATTAACAGAAAGGCTTATCAATTATTTGAATAGCATACCCTTTGAATAGTGTACCCTAACTTAATTTTTGTGATTTTATATATTTGAATTCAAGTTTTCTGAAAGTGGGACTTATGTTTAAAATGAAACCAAAAAATAAGATTGAATTGAAATAAACAAATACACATTGAGGAACTACCACATGCCAGGTTTTAAAGATATAGATAGATGGGTAGATATCTGTATAGACACAGATATAGATATGATTCGGAAATGATGTAGATAGATATATCTCTCTGTCTACTATCTATAGCCATCCATTTGACATTGAACATTGGGCAAATGTGATGATCTTCTCATTGTAGCAAGAGGTTAGCATTATGTGAAGGATGGTCTTTAAGTATAGTCTTTATTTTTGTGAAAATACAGAACACAGAACTAAGAAATGTTGGGCAAGTTGAAAGCAAAGTCATAAGATTTTAATGGAAACTTGAGGGGTTGGGGGTTTTGTTTGGTTGTTTTGCTTTTATTTTCCTTTGAAAACAAAGTGATTAATAAGATAAAGTCATTATGTTGCTAAGAATATAATGAAAAGTTATTATGAACCAGAATTCAGTTTCATGAGGAAATGAGACATGAGAAAGGTTAACAGAAAATAACAGACTATCTTGGCATCGCCTTTCCCAAAACTTTATATTATGTTTCTGTTTATTTTGTTCTCCAGTAAGAATGTACTCAATCTAAAATTATAACTATTAATCTTAAGTAATAGCAAGTCATGTATATAAAACAAACCTAGAATGTGATTTCTTATCATTTTGCCTTTTGTCTTATTTACAGTTTTCACTTCCTTAGCTACAAAGACATATTTATAATTAAGAGTCTCAATCTTCAGAGTTTAATCAACACATTTGACATATTTTATGTCTGAATTGTTTTCTCTGTCTGACTTAGATTGTATGCCTTAAGGGTAGGGACTATGTCTATGATGATTTATATAGTGCTGCATACTTTGTGTTCAATAAATAATAAACAATAAAGAAAGATTGCATAGCAAAGCTACAACTTTCGCACTAAGGACAAATTGGTTAAATGACTTAGAATTATTTTTCTTTTATATTGGAAAGCAATGACTACATATCGTCTTTGGAGTAGCAACACTTTCCATTTTCATATCTCAAATTAATCTAGTTGTGTGTGCTCTCTTGGTCTCACTTGAAGCTTCAAGTCCAGCTTTATGTACATTTTTAAATGTTATCATTTTATTGAATATGAGTAAGATTTAAGAAGAACATCTGTGAATTACCAAATGCCATACTCTAGTTCATCTGCTGAGCACAGTATATGCAACAACATTTGGAGTCATTCCAAATTAAACTTAGGTAATGAAGGTGAAAATATTTCATTTGCACTTACTTGTATTTCTGGCTTTCGTGCGCCATTGCCTTTTAGATGGCGAACTGTTCAGTCTTTTGCTTTATTCTCAGTGTTTGATTCCTTGGCATATCATACAATCTTTGGGATGTCAGCTGGAGAAGAACATCCTATGTTCCCTGCTTCATTGTGCAGTCTATCTATGCTCAAATTTGATGGAAGAAGAACTTCATGAAGCTGCAGATTGTCTCATCCATACCACCTCAGGGGTTATGACAAGTGTTTTCTACACAGAACATTCTTTCCACTTCTTCTTTTATTATTTTTTCATCTTCTCTTTAGCAACTTATTAATCATCTTTTAAGTTTTAGAATAAATGACTAATAAGTTGCTAAAGAGAAGATGAAAAAATAATAAAAGGAAAGCCTTCTCTTCTCCCTCAATGTTCTACTTGACTAGATTGGTCCCCTGGTATCAATACCCCTAATTCCTACACTATCCTCAACACTGCATTCATTAGATTAGTCATTACTTATTTGACATGCATCTTCTTGAGCAGACCAAAAAAAAAAAAATCCATAAAGGAATAAACTTCCTGACTCAATCACTGTTGTACCCAGAACACCAATCTTGGTGCCGGCACATAGCTATCATTCAACAAAAGTTTGCTGAACAATTAAAAGACCATTGTTTAACCTTTCAATACCACAACACAAGAAGATCACACACTCTTGAAGCAAAGTAGTTAAAGTTTACTTTAGAATTTGGCTTGTAAATCATGAAAAGCATTTTGCTCTCACAGTTTTGAGACAGTCAATATTTGGTACAAATCTGGTGCTTTCCTTGAGCAAAGGTAATAGAGCAATACAAAATGTTCTATAAATTTGTATACAGACTGCTCATTTCTAGGTTTACAATCTGTCCTAAGCTGATCTTGTGAAGTTAAATTTGATTTTTTTCTTTAAAGCCATTTGAGGTATAATGTATTGACTATGTAGGGAAGAAAAAGTTTCAACGACTATCTCCATTTAAACTTAGCACTCGTTGAGAACAATTCATGATGAAGGTTTATTTTTATTCTTTTGGGAGACCCTTAGAACAGCTCTATGCAGGTTGAGGGGAGGGGTTCTACAGATAAGAAGAAGTGGCCGCAGATGTTTGGGAGGGAGGGCTGAATGTAAAGTCAGGATTGGTGAACCCAAGGGGAAAGAGCTATTCAATCTGAATTGAAATGTGAGCTGCAGTATTGAAGCACATAAATTTATCTTTAATAATCCATCAAAAGACAGACTACCAAGAGTTACCCAGAATGCCTGGGGCACAATAAAAACCATGTGTAATTGGCAGAGTCACATGTAAATTGTATTATGTATTTGTTTGTTTGTCTGTTTCGGTGAATTAACAAATTGCCAGGCCACAGGGAGTCCCTGAACTCTTTCAAATATGTAAATAATTTATGAGGAGAAAAAGAAAGTTGCAATACCAATTGATAGTTCAGGATGACACAGATCAGGATTCTCACTCCCCACCCACACCGGCAGGTTTTCAGAAATTTAATCCTAGTTGTTTATTTTTAAAACTTTTCTTCTTGTACCCAAAACTTGAAAGGAAGGATCAAATAAGCATACTGTCCTAGGAGATATGGGAAATTGTCTCTCCATTTTTAAAAATTCGACGTCTACCTATAAGAAATCTAATTTAATTTATTTACTTTAAGGGAAGATTAAATTATTGCAGGGCTTTCTGTAATTCAAACCACCTGTTTAAAAAAAATGTTAAGTATAGCTTTAACAAGAAAAAGCTTTCACTAATGTGAGAGTATGAATAATCCATAGATTTAAGCTATCTGAGAATAATGCACATCTTGCACTTAGCCGCATTTTACCCCCACCAAACAGTTATTTTAGAGGCAGAATTCATGTTTGATTTATGGCCATCATGATTTAGTAATAAAATCAAATTTGAAAGTTTCTATTAAAAAAAAACAAACTAGAAAACAACTGGCTGGCACAAGCATTAGAACGATTTGCTCTTTTTCCCCCATCCTAAAAAGTTAGTCTTGATTGAAATCAGTGGAGAATGCTTTCCCACCCTTTCATTTTATTCCCCCATCATAAATTTCATCTGACAATACTTCCACTACAATGATGTCGGTTTAGCCCTTTTAGTGATGTATTTGAGTGGGAATATTAATTTAGGCATTCATCTTGTTTTCATGACCATTAGTTATTCTGAAAAAAAAAACTCAAAAGGTAGTATCTTTAATTATCTTTAGGCAGTCACTAGTCTCTTTGATTTCATCTTATTAAATGTCAAACATTTATGCTGATTGTTCTAGTGCATTTTGAGGATATTATAAATACACAGTATTTAAGAGCCTAACAATTGAAAGTGCACATTTTAAAAATATGAAATACAGCCTTGAATTCCACTGTTTGTGCAATTTCTCTGTCTTTGTACTATTTCATATCGTTTCACGGTATTCAATATCATGTGTTTGCAAAACAAAGACTACTTTTGAATAATCCTATAATTCTAGTTTCAGAGTGAGATGTAGTTGGAAGAAAAGCTAAACCTTATACTAATTACTTTTAGGTATAGCAGTAGTTTAGATTGTTCCAGAAAAATAGTTAGTCTCCTGAGGAATAACAGCTTCCAGAATGCTGAATGCAAGACTAACCAAGCATAAAGTCTTTTATTTTTGGTCTTCTTAGCACTTGGGAAATGGAACCAGTTGCTTTAGCAGTAAAGCCCTTCTTAAACAAATCAAATCTGAAGGGGATTGAAACCCAAATGCTATAGAGGGGATCTATGAAGAATGTTTGAGCTCAGGAGCACTGGAATTCTTAGTGTGAAATCCATTATTCTACCATGATTAAGGCAGTTCGTCATCAATTACAGGAGGGTGTGCCTAGATAATCAATGGAGGTTAAAGAGTTCTTTTTTTTTTTCTTTTTCTTACTTGAATAAGCTTCCTAATTAATAAAAGTGAATTTTACAATGGTCCTTCTGAGGAACAGCTGTGTCATCTATTGTTTTTTGGCATTGAAATAGAAATGAGAGCAATTTGCATAAGTGGAATATTAGTAGCTCTGTTTGTTATTTTTCTCCACTTTTCTGTGTATTCTTCACTTCTATTATTTTTGGGATAAGCGATTTTAAACAACAACAACAACAAAAAAAAACCCTGCTATTTTTTGACCTCTCAAAACAGGCTACAAATAGGTTCAAAGAAAAATTATTAGATTTAACTTGGTATTAACCACAATATGTTCTTTGAACCAGAGTCAAATTTAGCCTAAATCAGTTCAAGATATACAGATAGTATATAATGTTAACATACAAAGAATTACATTTTCACTTGAAAATAGACTTCACAGAGTAGTTTTAATAGCAAAGTATGATTTTTGAGGGTTTGGTGTCATAAACTACCTTAAAATTGAAGTTTTAAAAACTGTTTAACATTTCAAATGTATATTTCATTCAGGCTATATTTCTTAAATAATGAATATTCTCTTTAAAAAAACACAAATTTCAGTTTAAGCTTCATTAACATACTGTTTATTCTTTATTCATTCATAGCAAGTGTTATGAATTGAATTGCTTCACCCAAAATTCATCTGTTGAGGTCCCAACCCTCAACAAAATGGCCTCATTCTTTGGAGATAGGGTCTCCATAGAGGTCATCAACGTAACATAAGGTCATTAAAATGGGCCCAAATCCAATATGACTGGTGTCATTATAAAAAGGTGAAATTAAGACACAGGAAGATACACGGAGAGAAAAGATACACAGAGAGAAAAGATTATGAGAAAACACAGCCATCTGCAAAACAAAGAGGAATGACTGGAAAAGACCCTTCCTTCACAGCCCTCAGAAGGAACCAACCCTGCCAATACCTTGGTCTTGAGCTTCTAGCCTCCAGAGCTGTGAGACAATAATTTTCTGTTGTTTAAGTCCCCCCAGTTTTAGTATTTTGTTATGGAAGCTCTGGAAAACTAACTAAGATATATATAGTTACTGTCAAGTGGTCTATTTTCAATGAAAATGTTTTAGAACTGTCCTTTAATTGCCAGTTAATGATACTGTTCAGGATGTATGATGCATTTTAGAAGTAGAACCAAACATTAAGAGTCCTGGGCTTTAGTATCCAACACTCATATCTCTAGCTGTAACATACTAAGCAATGTGTTCAACTTCCATGTACCTCAGTTTCCTCATTACTAACACAGAAATAATAGTATTCCCAATTCTCCAGTGAGAAATAACAAGGTGCTGATTACATGTGCATGGCATCTAGTTCGAGCTTTCTCAATTCTAGTGGCCATCAAGATGAAAATTTATCCATATAAGTTTCTGTTGGTTTTAGCCTTTGTGAAACATAACCAGAGATCTGTTGTATTTTCAAAGTTAAGAGTTCCAGATATACCACTTCCCTTGGAGTAGACTTTATGAGTACTTTGTGCCATACCATCAACTTTAACCAAAACTTCTGCAAAGCTTTCTTCATTGAACAATACACGTCAGCTACACAACATTTTGCACACTCACAAGGACAAAAAAAGGACACAGAAAGAGAGAGGCAGAGACACAAGCAGAGGCAGATTCCCTGCAAGGACCCTGATGTGGGACTCGATTCCAGGACCCTGGGATCATGCTCTGACCTGAAGACAGACGCTCAACCACTGAACCACCCAGGCATCCCTGGATACACACAATTCTAATGCAAAGAAATACTTCCTGCTACAAGACAACCACAGTTGAGGATGAATCCCACATCCGGATAGTACAGTTGCCTCTTACCTATGCCTGCATCCTGATCCTGACTTTCCCAATCTTGCCTGTGTTCCTAAGAGAAAGCTTTTCTAAATTACATTCCCCCCATGCTCAGATCCTTTAGCAAGTCATTCTTTTTTGAATTAGCATATTCATTCACTACATCCTTATAAACAGCTTCATGTATGTCAGGTTTTGTTCAAAGCTCGTACTTAGGCATGTGGGAAGAGAAGACAAGGGACAAGGCTGTGCTAAGTACTCTCCCATGAATCATTTTTGTGTACTTCCCTTGTTTAATAACTATTGAAATATTGGGTCAGAGAAAAATGTTCCTAGATGCCCCCAAGCAGAATTAGTCCCACTTGCTTACATTTGCATAGAGCTGTGCTTACCTTAGTCATTTCATTTAATCATTCTATATTACGACTAATTCATAAAGAACCCATCTCTCTGCCACATTCTCTAACATGTGACTTTTTACAAGAAACATGTGTTCTTCCACATATGCTCAGAATGTAACATAGTGCCCAGCACAAGTCAGGTGCAATATAAATAAAAGAGTGAATTAATTACTGTAAAAGAGAGAAGGTGAGGAGTAGGCAAATAATCATGAAGAACTCAATATTCATGCAGGGCTTTGCATAAGGGAGGGTACAGACAAGGAAAATATGGTGGGTGAGCAAAATTCCAGGCAGATGGAAAACCAAGAACTAAAGCACACACGTGGGGAAAGGATTATGTACTGAAATCGCAAACAAGTCAATTTGGCTAGGGTCTAGTGTATATGAACATGAATAAGGTAGAATTTAAAAAGGCAAATCCCATTTGCATCGTGGAGGCTC
This sequence comes from Canis lupus dingo, assembly GCF_003254725.2. NCBI lineage: Eukaryota > Metazoa > Chordata > Mammalia > Carnivora > Canidae > Canis > Canis lupus. Next base: position 55,981,861 of record NC_064250.1, read on the forward strand.
ATAAATGCAAGGCTAGGGAATCTAGACCTTAATCGTTACAGCTCTGAAAACAACACTCCATGATTCTCCATTGCCTCTGGCATCATCTGTTAACAGTGTGCAATTTGGGAAAGGCATGGGAGAGAATTTTGTTGATGTCTTCATATATTAACTCAAATTACTCCATGTTTAGTTCAACTGGAATATACTTTAATCCACTAATAGAATTTTTTTTCTTAGTTGCATTGTTATATTTTGAATGTACCACTTAGTTAAATATGTTAAGTCAATATTAAATATTAAATATATTTATATATAATTTATATATATAATATTAAATATATTAAGTACCATGTCTTAAATTGTTTTTTTCTTAAGTGAACAGTAACATTTACCTGCTAAATGTCCTAGAGAATCTGATAACTTTGATAGTTTATGCACATTGAAATCTCCTGGGAAATGTGAGATTTATGAAACATGAAAATATATATTTATAACCTGTAACAAAGTCGGATCAAATATGTTATCTGTGAGAAAAAATAACATTTTTTATTTAAATACTCATCTAGTTTTCTATAAAGCTGGAAGTGAAATGGAATCAGAAAGCAAGGCTTGAGCTAAAGCTATCCAGTGCTAGGATCATTTCAAGAAAGTAGTACAGAAGACCATCTACAGTTGAATATAAATATGGACACCTCATTAAAAGACACACTATATCCAGTATGTTGGTAAAAAAAATCTCTGAAATAACAAATGCTGCATGATTCAGACATTTCAAAATGTATATGCTATATTGAATAAAATTTTGAGGACTGTCATGGGAAAATACTCATAATATTATCTTCTTATGTCAACATGATACATTTCAAAAATATAATGGTGCGTTAAAAAAAGTTAAAAACTATTCTTAAACTTGGATGCCATCTAAAGTGTCATCTAAATTTTACTATGCCAAAAGTGAAATATATATTCTTTATTGATATGGACATATGTATTAAAATTACACAATTCTCCTTGGGAATGGTCTACACCAACCTCAGATCATAAATTTCTATGAGCAAGGTGGGAGAAACACTACAGATGGTGGTGGGGCTCTAAAGGCATTGATATGGACTGTTTTTAGAGCAAATATCTATATTTATTTTTTTAAAAATATGTAAAAGATTTGAAGCAATTATGTGTCACTGAAGGACCATTTCTGTTAAGACAAATCACTATCATTTAACACTGTTGCTCACCTAAAATAGCTATGTGCCTAGTTGCCTTAAATTAAGGAGCATCCCAGGAGGCTTTGTCCAGACCACTGCAACAAAGTGAATATCTGAATAAAGCAGATCAAATTAATTTCTTGGCTTCCCAGTACATATATTAGTTGTGTTTACACTATACTGTAGTCTATTAAGTGTGCAATAATAGCTCTTTGTCTAGAAAAACAACGTACGTACCTTAATGTAAAAATACTTTGTTACTAAAAAACACTATTATCTGGGCTTTTAGCAAATTGTAATCAGTGATCTCAAATCACTATAATAAATGTAATAATAACGAAAAAAGCTGAAATACTGTAAGAATTACTAAATGTAATATACAGACACTAAGTGGTCAAATGTTGAAAAATAGTGCCCATAGACTTGGTTGATGCAGTGTAGTCCCAAATCTGGAATCTGTAAGACACACAATATCTTCAAAGAACAGTAAAATGAAGCACAATGAAACTAGGCATGCTGGCAATGGTAAATATGAGAGAGTTCTTTCCCTGAACAAGCTCAGGGTATAGTAGGGAAGACTATGATATACACAAATAAGTTACAATGTGATAGAACTTAAGCAGTATTAAACACTTTTTTTTAAAGATTTTATTTATTTATTCATGAGAGACATAGAGAGAGAGAGAGGCAGAGACACAGGCAGAGGGAGAAGCAGGCTCCATGCAGGAAGCCTGACGTGGGACTCGATCCCGAGTCTCCAGAATCAGGGCCTGGACCAAAGGTGGCACTAAACTGCTGAGCTACCCAGGGTGCCCAGTAATAAAATCTTTATCCAAAGTGCAGATCTCCTAAGTGGGCCAATGAGAGTGAAAAAGGCCTTCAGATCGATTTAAAATATGAATCGTGGAAATGCCAAAGAAAACTTTGTAACAAAATTCTTATTTCCGTATAAACTAGCAGAGCCACTCTCTACATGTCTAACACCTCACCCTCTCTACAATGTAGGTAATTGTGGGAGTACTGAATGTTCATAGTCTCTTCTAATTATTTTAATTTAAATTTATTTTTATTTCCTTATTTATTTGGTGGGACATCAGCCAAAGCAAAAAAAAAAAAAAAAAAAGGAATTTTTTTTTCTCATGCAAAATTTCGGCTTAGCCAAGTCTGGATAAGAGGCTCTACAATGTCTTCAGTGCCACCAATGCCCTGTCTTTTCATTTCATCACCCTTTATGTGTCGCTCCCATGTTCAAGATCAGCTCATGGTTAACAGCTGGTCCCTACAACTTCAGTCATCATATCTTCTTTATGGGCAAAAGAAAGAGAACTTAGAGCAGCGAAGGAGCTTCTTTTTTAAATAAATTGCTTATTAAGTCTATCATATATTCATAAAAATACACAAATCAAAGTATGCCACTTCAACTAATTTTCCAAGGTTACATTTTCCACATAATCAGTCCTAAAATCAAGAAATAGGACATTATCAGCATCCAGAAGACCCTCATTCCCTTTGTAAGTATCTCTAAGAGAAACCAATTTACTGACTTTTAAAAGCACAACTGAATTTTACCTGTTTTTAAGATAAAATAAATGGAATCTTACAATATATGCCCATTTCTGTCTTCTTTTATGCAACGTGATGACAGTGCAGATTAGTCATGCTATTGAGTAGGGCACTTGCTATTTTTTTGCAATTGTTATGTAATATTCTGTTGTGTGCTGCAAAATTTAGTTATTTTACTATTGATAGGTATTTAGATTATTTCCACTTTTAGGATATAAACATTTTTTTGTCCATGTCTTTTAGTTAACCTGTATACTTACTCCTATTTGACATATGTCCACAAGTAGAATTCTAGGCATATGCCAATTTTCTCAAGAGATTATACTAGTCTGTATTGCCACCTATAGTAAGGAATTCCAGTTGCTTCTCATGCTCACAAATACTATTACCTTTTTTTTTTTTTAATTTTAGCCATCTGATGGAAGTGCAATAATATCCCACCATGATTTTAAATTCACATTTCTAATAAAATTGAGCATCTATTCTATGTTCTACATTCTCTTTTGCAAAGCGACACAGTATTTTGCCTATTTTCTGTTAGGCTGTCTGATTTTCTTATTGATCTCTAGTTTTTAAAAAATATTTTGCATATGAATCTTTCATCACATATATGTGTTGTAAAAGTTTGTCTCACATTGTACATTGCTTTTACACCCTCTTTATTGTATTAGGCCTTCAGAAAAATTAGCATTTTTCTAAAATAAGACAATACATCGAAGATAAAAATAAATATATTAAAAACAGGGTAATCAGCATTGGAAAACCCAGTACTGATAATAAACAAATACGTATTTTCTACAATTTAAAATAGAACAAATATTTAAATGGAGGGGTGCCTGGGTGGTTCAGTGGGTTGGGTGATCAACTCTTGATCTCAGCTCAGGTATTGATCTCAGAGTCCTGAGTTCACGCCCTGCACTGGGCTTCGTCCTGGGCATGGATCCTACTTAAAATCAATCAATCAATCAATCAATCAATCATCATTTAAATGGAATAGCTGGAGAGTCATGGTCTGGCTGAAAGTGGAAACAAAACAATCAAAAGCTATATCAGCATGTGCGTTTTCACTCATTTGACTAGTCATCTTTCTATGTATTTAGTATAAAAATTTGGTGAAGTTGGCGATGAGGAGATGTGAGAATCAGATTTAAAGTTATGCACTCTCTTTCCATAAAACTTACATTTATAGGTACACACATATTTTGATATGTAGCTTTAGAGATTTTATCTACATTCTTTTAAACCTAGACATGCATTAGACACCAGAGTAAAAGCTGTGAACCTACTACATCCAAGTTCCAGCCATCTTCCCACCTCTAAAAAATTTTAAAAACTTAAAAAATGTACCTTTGCAATCCAGATGGTACCTTTTTAATTATGATTCCTGTCCATCTGTGTTGTTTACTAGATAGCATGAAGCAAATTATCTCAAGCCTATGGCAAAGCATATACTTATAAAACCATTTCATGGGTAATCAGTGAAAAGAAACATTTTTTTTGAAACACTTCCCCCTTCTTTTTACTCATGTCATGTGCTTTTTCTCTGCTGCTCATTCACATTCTAACTTCTACAAAATCATTGGAAGACAGGAGAAAATGCCTTTCCTAGAAATAGTGTTTTGAGTGACTATCTTTTTACACTTCCCTTCCTGTCTGTAAATTGTACATTTTAGGCTATGAAATATTCAGCAAACACATTTTTGATGCCCTGTCTTCTAGAGACCTCTATTTTACAAAACAGATTGTTTACAACTGTGCTCCCCTTCTGCCTAATGGGTACCCTGGGGGAATGTTGTTGGCTTTGAGATTCAACCACATATTTTCCACAAATAACAGTGTTGAAGCCAATGAAATCTGAGAGTACCAAACATTATTCAGTGATCTCTGAATAGAAGAGGCTCATATTTCTCTTCCCTTTGGGGTTGGAAGGAAAAGGACACAGTGGGATGTGTGAACTGCAGCCACATATAAGCAAATGATTTCAAAAAGTAGTGGAGCATTTCATGTCCTTTGGAGTCAAATGGGAGCCCTAAACTGTCAAGCTTAGCTACAGTGGAAATGGGTTTCTCTTTGGGGACCAAGATACACATTCACTTGCTTCCCATTTGGTTTGCTGATACAGCAGCCATACCCTGGCAGGTGCTGGCTGGGACTGCCAGAGGGATGAAAGCACAAATATATCACCTGGCTCCATTGGGTTCTCAGACCAATAGCAAGAATTAATTTTGTTCCATGAAGACCAAAGTGCTTCCTAGGAACCTGGGAAAGCCGATATATCACTGATGGTACAAACCAGTGTTCAGTATGAAAACAAAACTTAGCACAGAGCCAGATGAGAAGGAATGAGGAAAAAAATTGTTGGTAAGGAAAAGGAAATGTCATGAATACTGGGATTAACGATTTTAACCATGTTGATTTAACTAGATTAGGACAGATGTGCATTCAGTTCAATGTCATTTTTTAAACTTAACATCTATTTCCTGTGTACCTACTATATACATCAGGAGTATAGTGCACAAAACACAGCTTCTAATATCTAAAGTTAGAAGTCCATTTTAGAGAAAAAAGGTAAAAAGTAGTTGCCAGATGGTATATTTGATGAAAGGTCAAGCAAAGAATGTTGTGAGAGCAACAGGAGGGGCATTTCTCAGAATCTCAAGAAAGCTCAAAGCAAAGACTCAGCAGAAGTGACTATTAAGTCACATTCTAATGGATGATCAAGGATAAACCAGATAAAGTGGTGGGGAGAAGTGAGGTGACCACAGTAATGATTTAAGAGCTATTTCGATGGTGCAGTTAACAGAGTACATGGAATGATTGGTAGTTAAAGAAAAGAAAGGGAGAATCCAGTAATGACCTAACTGTAAAGGAGATCTAAAATTAAGTCTCCCTGGTATGTATGCGTTGATATCTGGAGAAAAGCAAGGGCCTTGAATGTTCTAACCACAAGTTCATCTCATCACTGTGCTCCTATTGAGAAGTTTTATAGCCAAACAAATTTCCTTATCATGGAGCTTAAGGACACTGCCTGATTGTCTCTGAGTGGAAGAATTAATTTCCTACCAGCTCACAGAATTATTCAAGCAAGCCAATCACACTTCCTCACAACAATTAGGGGTCACCCCAGCATCTTTTTACTATGTACTTACCTCTCACAGCCTCTGCTGATTCACTCATATCCCAAGAGCAAGCACTGGAAGACCCTCGATGGCAGGGTATCCTCATTCCCCAGCTGGGAACATATATGACGAACAAACTGCTCTTGATCTCCTCTGCTAATGTTGGGTATTATGTTTTCAGCTATTTCCATAATCTTAGGGCAAAGGTTCCTCCTTCACCAATGAATGGGATGAAGAGGAGATGTTTTTTGTTGTGTCCTCACATGGTAGAAAGGAAAGAACTAGAGGACTTTCTGGGGTCTCTATTCTAAGAGCACTAAACTAACTCATGAGGGCTCCATTCTTATGACCTAATCACTTTCCAAGGCCCCCACCTCCAAATTCCATTGCTTTGGAGCATAAGATTCCAACAGATGAATTTTGAGGAAACACAGTTAGTCCATAAAATTCTGGCCCTGCCCCCTCTTAAATTCATGCTCTTCTCATAAGCAAAATATATTCATTCCATGCCTAAAGTTCTCGAAGTCTTAATTCACTTTAGTATTGACTCTAAAGTGTATGTCTAAAATCTCATCTAAACATCATTTAACTCAGTGGCACCTGGGTGGTGCAGTTGGTTGAATCTGGCTCTTGGTTTTGGCTCAGGTCATGATCTCAGAGTCATGAGATTGAGCCCTGTGTCTGGTTCCACACCCCGCATCCACCTCTGCCCTCAGCAAGGAATCTGCTCAAGTTTCTCTCTCCCTCTACCCCTCACCCTCCCCATAAATAAATAAACCTTCAAAAATAAACATCATATAAATCAAATATGGGTGAAATTCAAGTAGTAGGCCATTGTTTTTCACATTATTGATCCAACAAACACTCAAGGAAGAGTAAATTTATTTTGTGTTTGTTCATTTGGTAAAGGCAAGGGTATGGGTAAATGAGGAATGTAGTGAATTTAGTTTCTGAAACAATTAAAGCAGGGAGCCAGTGTGCTATATGTATGAAGAAAGAGGAAGGATACATGGGAAAAGAATATGCACATGGAATCAAAATATGTGCAGGTTATTTGGCATAAAAATCAAGAAGATGGCACCTAACAGCTTCCATTTTCTACTTGAGGGGGGAAATATTGAAATCTTTGGGAATGATTGAGGATGTTATTAGGTAGGAGATTTGGAGAGAGTAGAGAAAGTTGGAAATAGGTGAATATCTATGGTGAAGAATGAAAAGGTTCATTGCTCAGGACAGCTGAGTTACCATGGATGAAATCTTTTATCCTACCTAATCTAAAATGAACATAGGTTACCCGAATTACATATAGCAATCCCAGCTTCAGAAACTCTGTAGGGCAAATTAGCAAGATGCTAAAGCAGTTGATGAAAACTGCTCAGGCCAAGAATTTTAAAATTGTATTTTTTATACCTATGTATCTGTACATCTATTTTATACTTCTCTGTTACATAGTAGTGCGTCATCATTGATTTGTAAAGGATTTTTAGATGCGTGGCAGAAATGCCAAATTGTGTTCCTATAAAAGCAAACTCTTAAAAAATTGCCCAGGAAGTAGGAATTGAGTAATGGAGGAAAAGCAAAGGGAAAGAAGGAAGTGTGTGCTTGATTAAATGCAGGAAACACCGATAAGAATAAATAAGATGAGGAATGGTAAGACCTATAGTGTTAGGAATCCCTGAGATGAAGGGAAAGAAGTTAAATAGGATGTGAAGCAAAGAAATACACTTTATGACTTTAAATATCCTCTTAAATTATCACTTTTAGAAGAAAATTGCTTAATTTGTCACCTTTAAAAGAAAATCCAGTAACGAGTGTTCTAGTAAGATGAAGAAAATTTGGACACAGAACACACACATATAGAAAGCCATGTGACAACAGGGAGAGTTGGAGTGATGCTTCTACAAGCCAAGGAACACTAAGGACTTCAGGCAGCCACCAGAAAGTATGAGGAGGAAAAAAAAAAAACAAAAAACAAAAACAACAACAAAAAAAAAGGATTCTCCCTAGAGCCTTTAGATAGAATGGCCCTAAGACGCCTTGATTTCAGACTTCTGGCTTTGAGAACCATGAGAGAATAGATTTCTGTTGTGTTACAAGAGCCCTAAGAAAGTAACGCATCAAGTGAAACATTCAAAAATGCTTTCAGAAAGCTCAACAGTGACAGAAAAGTTCCTTTTCTGAGCTGTTTATTTGTTAAACCAGACGCCTCTGTTTTCTCAATTCATTTCTGGTGAAAATTTCAAACACCAACGGTCTCACTATTCCTTTGTATTTAAAAATATCTCACTACCAAATGCTATCATCAGAGCATTCCAGGATTCCAGCTTACAAATCTCTACAGACTGAGAAATGTATGTGTCTAGACTCAAGTGGATTCTTATAAAGAACTGAGCTGAGTTCCTTGGAAATTTTTTCATACAATCTACTCGGCTACATTTCCACATGATTTACCTCACGTTTTCTGGATCCCTTTCCCACTGTTTTATATTTCCATAAAATGTTTACATTGGGAAAAGAAAAATTGAATAGAAAGAGAGAGAGGGAAGCACCTGGGTGGCTCAGTCCAGTCAGCATCCGGCTCTTGATTTCAGCTCATGGTCTCTGGATCGAGGAACTGAGTCCCACCTTGGACACTGCATGCAGCTTGGAGTCTGCTTAAGATTCTCTTTCTCCCTCTCCCTCCACTCCTCCCCTGCTCATGCACTCTCTAAACAAATAAATACAATTTTAAAAAAGAAAGAGGGAGGGCAGGGAGAACAAGAGGGAAGGAGTCAGGAAGAGAAGAAAGGAAAAAGACCTTCTTGTAAAAAAGGAATGGACAGATTTGGCTGACATCAAATATTTCCTTTAATCATTAAGACCATAATATCTGTTTCTTTAGAATTGGAAGACAATGAAGAATAAAGGTGGATTAGCAACCATATGTGGGTTCAAATATTCTAAAATGTCTCTTCTTTTTTTTATCCAATAAGCACTAGCTTTATATGTTTCACACATTCAGTTCTTTCAACCCAAATCTGTAAAATGCCTTGACAAATGAACAATAATGAAAAATACCTAAATCGTTCAACAGAAGGATGCTACAAAATGCAATATTTATTGAGTATCTATTATATCCTAAGTTCATAGGAATATATGCCTTACACAAGAATGCAAGGTGGATGTAATAGAGATTTTGAAAACTTCCCACTTCATTTGAAGATATCCTCTTACTATGCATTTTCCCCATTTTTCTGCTCCCCTTTCACTCTATTGCACCACCCTGTTGCATCATCTTTAGGCAAAATGAACTTTTCTTAATGACATGAGAATTTTCTAAATGATGTGTATTAAGTGGTTAAGGATGTAGTGTTTCCCAGAGAGTCCAGGTGCGGTATTTTGTTTCATTTGGGTTTCAAGGTGTATTTAGAGGTATCATTGACCATAATTGTGGGCTAAATTGTTGATCCCAAGCTAAAACCTCTTAGAAAGATTAGATAGAATTTAATTTAGATTTTCCAACTCAGCTTTTTGACCCCTACTGGGAGATGTGTTTGCCTTTTAAAATGAACCTAAATTTATGAATCACCCACTTGACACTTAATCATGTAAATTAATGACACTTGATAAATACGCCTTTTGCAATTTCAATGATGACTAAACTGTGTGTTTTGTTAATTGTGCCATTTATAGCTCAGTGACTTTGGAATGAGAAGAATGCAAGTTCATTTGTTCTATAAGTGTTTACAATGCCATTGCTCTGTCTTTGAGTTGAAAATAACTTTGACTATCTATATGGGGATTTTTTATTGAACATTTTAAAAATTGCTCATCAAATCTCATCTTTTGCTATTGTCTAATATAATTGATGTGCATTGCTCAGTGCAGACACAGCCAGATAAAACTCAGGACAGGAAGTCCATCAGCTGATCTTCAGTCAATCTTAACATTTAATTGTTCTCTCTGAGAAGTAGAGAAAAAGCACAATTTTTGCATAGATTGGCATCACAAAAAATATTTCTTTTCTAATGCTGGGTGGGTTTTCATTGCCCATCTAGTGAGATTCTTACATATCACTCCTCAGTACTCTCTCATTCTTCTCAGAAGATAGATATTTGTCACAATCATCAAAACGTGCATCCTGGGCAGCCTGGGTGGCTCAGCGGTTTAGCGCCACCTTCGGCCCAGGGTGTGATCCTGGAGGCCCGGGATCGAGTCCCACGTCAGGCTCCCTGCGTGGAGCTTGCTTCTCCCTCTGCCTGTGTCTCTGCCTCTCTCTCTCTCTCTCTCTCTCTCTCTCTCTCCCTGTGTCTCTCATGAATAAATAAAATCTTAAAAAAAAATGTGTGTCCTAAAACTTTGTATGTTAATATGTAATAAATGCACCTGTAAAGGATGATGAAGACATAAGGATATTATACACTTATCCTGTCCTTACCTATACACTCATTTTCATCTGTACTTATCATAACATCTTCCTTCTTCAAGTTCTTGATAGAACCTGTATCTTCTCTGTTTTCTCTACTACTCTCTTCTGTTTAATCCTCCTTTCTGAATATAAAAGTAGGTTCATATACCTTGAATGAAAGAATAAGAAGTCTCCTTTCAAAACCATGTGTTCTTACCTGTACTAATACTGTAAAATCAAAGTTCTGAATAGTTTCAATCTTGGTTTCAGTATTTCTATGATTTTATCACTTTCCAAAGGTTGCTGGACTTTGATTGTTATCATCGTTATTGCCCCAAGGAAAATGATATGTTACTAAATATCTTACAATTTCCTGAACTACAGATATCCACATGTCACTTTCATAACTGAAGACACAAATGGTATTTCATTTCTTCTCAAAATTCTTGTTTATCTTCAACAGCAGGTTTTATTTAGGTTTACTTCCATATTAATGACAATTGCTTTTTATTTTTTTTAAGATTTTATTCATTTATTCATGAGAGACAGAGAGAGAGAGAGAGAGGTAGAGACACAGGCAGAGGGAGAAGCAGGCCCCACGCAGGAGCCCGATGTGGGACTTGACCCTGGGACCCCAGGATCAGGCCCCAGGCCAAAGGCAGGCGCCAAACCACTGAGCCACCCAGGGATCCCTGACAACTGCTTTTTAATATGTGTTTGTGAGACTTTCTGTCTCTATTCACTTGAGTAAGTGAGATTGGTTTTGGTGTTCTGAACAAAGTTCTTTTATCTATTCATTGGCATGTGAAAGTCCTTCTCTTCAATTGGTTTTTGCCAAATACCTTATATTTACTCCAGATCCTTATAACCACCTACCTATTGCATGTCTCTACTTGAATATATACATCTCAGTGAAAACTTCATTTCCATTTTCTCTCTATACTTCCGTCTGCCTCCCAACCCCATTATGAGAAAGAAAGAATTCCTCTTCCCTCTGTTTTTTCATATGAAGGTGTTTGTCACAATCATATAACTACCATTATTAACCTTAGTGGTAATATGTTGACAAATATCTACCTCACAGTGGGAAAAAGATGAAGGGACATAGTGGTCAAGAAAAAGCCACTTACTAGCCACTCTTAACAGAAGATATCAAGATTCAAATCTCTTCTAGTATGATTATTCAATAACTTCTTGGCTAGGAGAGGAAGAGAGTAGAGTTAAGGGACTTACATTGGTCCAAAGCTCTCTAGTCAAGGTGTTAACACTCTTGTATTTCAGCATTATTCATGGTGAACATCGCCATGAGGGAGCATAGACCTGCTGTAAAGTCAATAAAAAAGGCTTTGTGCTAGAAGTCAGAGCCTCCTGCGCAGGCATGAAGCAAGTTTCTTCCATTTTAGTCTTGATTTAAGCCAATCAGATGCAACATAGAACCAGACTAAGAATATCTGAAGTGTTGCTTTGGAGTTGTTTGTATCAGCTATTTTTACCCAACAACTGTAGGATCTTCCTGTATTCATAGCACATGAGGAACAAGAGGGAATAAGAGTAGGAATTACCCTTCTTGACTGTAATGTTGTAGTGACTTAGCCCTGGTGTGTTCTGGAGCTGACAATAATTTGAGAAACTTATAGACACTATCATAAATTCTATAGACATTAAAAGACGAAAAAGAAATACTATCAATGATTGTGTACCAATAATTTTCATTCTAGAGATTTAAAAATTTTTGAAAGAATTGATATTATTACAAATGTCACAAAAAAAGATAGGAAATTGGGGCACCTGAATGGCTCAGTGGATTAAGTGTCTGCCTTTGGCTCAGATCATGATCCCACAGTCCTAGGATCCAGCCCCACATTGGGATCCCTAAAAGGCAGGAAGCCTGTTTCTCCATTTCCTTCTGCCTGCTGTTCCCCTTGCTTGAGCTCACTCTCTCTGTCAAATAAATAAATAAAATCTTTTAAAAAATAGGAAATCTAAAAAATCTCTTTATCTGTCAGAAATTCAAGTCTATATTATATACCTTTCCACAATTGAAAGTTCCAGGCCCAGGTAGATTTAGTGCAGAATCCTACCAAATATTTTAAGAAAGAAATAACATTAATATCAAACTAAGTTTTTCCTAGTGTAAGCATGTGAACATTTAAATTTTCCTCTAACGATTACTTTATAATTACTTTAAAATGTTTGATATTGTGTTTTAATTATAATTTAATTCAAAATGTTCTAATCTTTCTGGTAATTTATTCTTTGATCTGTAGATTGTTTTGAAGTGTATTTTTCAAATATTTTGGGAAGTGTTCAAAAAATTGTTTTCCATTTTTCTTTTGCTAATTTAATTCTGTTACAGTAAAAATAAATAGTTTTTTATTATTTAATTCCCTTGAAATTCATCAAGACATTTTATGACCCAGCATATGGCATACCTTAGTAGATACATATTCCATGTGCATTTCAAATAAATGTGTTTTCTACCAATGTGGGATGTATTCCCCTATAAATGTCAATAGGATTAAAGTGTAGGAGAGTAGTATTCATATTTTTAGTAGTTTTATTGATTTAATTTTTATCTATAAAATACTGAAAAAAGGGGATTAAGATTTCAAAAATAATTCTCAGTATGTCTATTATTTCTTCGAATTCTGCTTTTTTGCGTTTTATATTTTGAGGTTTGTTTTTGGTAGATATACATTTAAGATATATATTTGTGATGAATTGACATTTTCTCACTTTAAAATGTTCTTCATCCTTGGCAGTATTTCTTATCTTGAAAGTTACTATGCCATTAATCAAAATAGCCCTTCATCTTTCTTAATTTGTTACATATCTTTTTTCTTTCTTTGTACTTTCACTCAATCACATTATTTACATTTAAAATGTGCACCTTGAAGACAGAATTTACCTGTGTCTTATAATTTATCCTATTAACATATGGATATAATTCCTTTGTCCCGCATACAAAATGTACACCTTCAAATCTTTTCAAAACAACTTCTGGGGACTCCTGGGTAGATCAGCAGTTGAGCATCTGCCTTTGGCTCAGGGCTTGATCCCAGCACCCTGGGATGGAGTCCCACATCAGGATCCCTGCAGGGAGCCTACTTCTCCCTCTGCCTGTGTCTCTGCTTCTCTCTCTCTCCCTCTCTCTCTGTGTCTCTATGAATAAATAAATAAAACCTTAAAAAAAAAAATAAAGCAAGAACAGACTTATCCTCCCCTGTCTTGGGCTGAAAGTCGAGGTCTTTGGAAAAAGTCCTTAAAGAATCTTGGGATATTTATTAGCTAGCCAAGAGACATAAAAACTAAAATCTTAGGATTTTTGGAAGATTTAATATTCAGCTGGGAGAATCTATATGGTCCTAATTTAAATCTTCCTGGGATTTTAACAAAGGATTTTGTAACTGCACCTTTAAAATCTTGACACTGGAACCAAGTTTTCCTAATGATGCTCTGGATTTGATCTTTGCTTGAAGCCATTTCTTCTGCCCAAAAAGCTGAAATGAGAGTTAGTTTTAGTCTTTCAACTCAGTACATCCTTGTTTAATGATATTTCCCCCAGATTTTATTTGAAAACAGAGCAACTCTTCTTTACTTCATCTCTTGATATCCATAATTCATCGTATGCCATTAATATAAACCAGTTGTCACTTTAAACACACTGCCTGGAAATCTTATTATCCACATTTCAAATGTTACCATGTATTTGCCCTTTTTCACCTACCACTGACAACATCCACCATTCCATGAGACAAACAGCCTTTTTTCCAGCGTCCAATAAAAATACTCTTTCTTTCCAAACGATCACTAAGACTTCTTAAGATCTTTCAGCATTCTTCCAATGCCAGAGCCCAGAACCAATAGCACATATTTTAGTTTGTTAGTTTTTTATTCATAACATTACTTCCTGGTATTCATTTCCTATTTTAGTTATCTCTTGCTGTGGGGAAAAACATAAAACTTCAGTGGATTTGTAAAAATAAAAATACATTGAGCAAAGTTAAGCAGAGAAGGAAGATTTTATTCAAGAGTGTTGCAATATGGGACATAGACTAAACTCAGCTGCCTTGAAACAAAGGTTAGGAGAATTGTGGTTTTTTTTTAAGATTTATTTGTTTATTTGAGAGAGAGAGAAAGAGAGAGAGCATGTGAGCATGGGGAGAGGTAGAGGGAAAGGGAGAGAGAGAATCCTCAAGCAAACTCCCTGTTAAGCAAGAAGCCCGACTCATGGTTCAGTCCTAGGACCTCAAGATCATGACCTGAACCAAAATCAAGAGTCAGATGCTTAACCAACTAAGCCACTCAGGTGCCTATGTTTTCTAATTGTCCTTGGCCAAAGGAAGAGTAACCTCTCTCTTATCTTTATGACAAGAGATAGTTTTATAACTTGGAACAAAGCACTGACTAAAGTTAGGAGTTTATCCTCCTGCAGACTGGGATCTAGGAGTATTCTCTTCCTTGATGATTATATTAATTAAAGGATGCAGATCCTTGAGAATGGCATTCCTTGGGTCTTAAACTAATAAGAGGCTCTTAAGAAGAGGTATATACATTTCAGATGGGTAGAGAAAGAATTTGCTATTACAAAGTTTCTAATATAAATAGTCTAAGAAAAGAAAAGTCAAAGGCTTATGATCTGTAATAAACCTATCTACATTTTAGTTAGGCTGAGAAAAATGTTAAAACTGTCATGATCAGATTACAAGAAGCTTCTTTCTCATGCTATTCTGTGAGTTGACTTGTATCAGCTAGGTGACTCTCCTATTTCATATACTGTGGAATAATGTTGCAGTTTTCTGGTGACTTCACTGTCATGCTCAATATGTCACACTTACCTCTCTCCTGCCTTGGTGGGACAGCTGGCAGGCCAGACTCAGAGTGTAGCTGGGACAGCTGATCCCCTCAATCTCACTATATCCACTTAGGTGTTCCTTGTCTTCATGCAGCTTACTTGTGTAATCTCTCAGTAGAAGAACCAGAATTCCCATATGGTGGCTCCAGGCCTAAGACTTTGATCTAGGACTGTCATTGCATCATTTCTACCAATTCTACTAGACAACAGAGACCTAAAGCCATCAAAAAATTGATGCAGAAGGGAGTGTGAAAATAGGAAAAGCCTAATTTATTGGGAGCCATCATTTGAGACTAGCTACTATATATACATTAAACACATAGCATGTAACAATCAGTTATAATTGGAATAGACATGATAAATAGTAAATATCTAAAAGCAAAACTTTTATTTTTTTTTTTAATTTTCCACTTAGAAGTGTATGCATCAGTGAGGCAAAATGACATTCACTCTCACATCCAGAACATTATGAATGTTGTTTGACCTCAGTCTTTGTAATATAAAATATTGACTAGATGAGTAACAAGAGGTAAAGCTACTATATAAACACATCTTGATGCCACTTCAATATTGTAGATGCTTAGCAAGAAAGTCTTCAAACTTAAGAAAATAAAAGTTATGCTCATGGAAATTTAGTGCTGAGAAAAATATTTTGTGGAAGAGAAGTTTGAAATTCTAATGTAAAATTATAATTGTGATTATAATTAATAATAAATAATAATTTATAAATAATATAAATAAATAAATAATTTCAACCATCCACAGCATATTTTTCTCTTAAAATTCCTCAAAGATAGTCAACATAAAATGAAAATATGCAACTGACACTATGTAAATCTCATGACTATGACAATTATAATTATTTCTTATCAGAGATGATTAAAATTGATCTGATTCATCTTTTCAACGAATCTCAGTTTTCAATTGATATTCAAAATGAACTTTATATAACACACACAAACACACACACATTCATATAGCACAGTATAAAGGAAATTACTTTAGAAAGGACTAATTTGTATAGAACCACATTTGTACTTTGGAATAAAAAACAACATGAATAAAAACATTTCCTTATGAACTTGTCACATGTTACGTTTTAATGCCAGATCTGGTATTACCCTATAACCAGACCACAGCATGACATTGGCATTACCTGCTGTCTGGAAATAAAGCAACCACCAAGAGAGATCTAAGATTAGAATGCCTGTGTGTGTGCCAAAGTAGAATTCTGGTATAGGACTCATGGAAGAAATACTATTTCTTCCATGATCAGAAGTCTGGAATTGAAGTTTCTGTTCTTTTTCAAATTTGCTACTAGAATATTTGTGATATCTTGGGAATATCATTAGAAACTCTCATTCCTGGAATTTTATTTAACATCCTTCAATATTGTCATGATAGCATAACCATACCTGGGACTTAAGAAGCTTAATGAATATGTATGTACATTATCTAACCAGAAGACCATAACCATGTTTTCAAACAATTATGGTTCATCATATTAATCTTTCTTTCAGATGCCATTCAGCTTCAAGGCTCTCTGAGCCAATTGAAGTTTATGAGCTCAAGTGACATTTCTTCAGGAATGAGATATATGTATCCACTGATCTAGAAAAATCCCAACTAAAATAATTGCACTAAATGATTTCTTGCCTTTTCCATTAGAGATTTCCCTTTTTCCTTCCCCCAAAATGAATAAACCATAGACTATAGTAATATATTGTTTAGATAACCTTAGATTTCCTATCATGTAATAATTAACGGAATTACATGACCAAACCAGGTAAAATCTTATCAACTCATACACACACACACACACACACACACACACACACACATAAATAATAAAATAAAAATTCCAGAGTGTTTTGTGATTAAATATAAAGAAGTAACCATGCTTTTCAACATATTTTAACAATTCTTTAAAAATTTATTATTTACCTAATTGACTATAACGCTATTTTGGAGTTCCTAGATCTATTTTTTAAATAGACTTAAAAGGAATTCAAGAATTAATCTGAAATAATTATTACGATCCGTGAAAAGAATAGCTGTTCATGTTAAAACCCTCAGGTTATTTCAATTAAAAAAGCATGAAATGTACACATATATTGGAAGCTGAATTTTAAGTAAATAACTTAGTTGATTATTGTTTCTGTATCATACCCCAAAGGTACAAATTCACATTATGCAATCTAGAAATTGTCAGTTTGAACAATGGGGTAATTTGTGAGTTCATGGAACGCCATAAAAAGGAAAAAAATAATTAGAGTGAAAATGGCTAACTTGTAGGAAACTCAACATAACACATAGCTAAGCCAACTTTTGAAAGTATGGATGGAACTCTTCTCTATGCCATTGTGAAATAGCAAAAATTTATAAAGAAATCTAAAGAACAACACTTCAGTAGATTCATGGGAAATTTTGTGGAAATAATTGCTGGATCTTTGATTCCTATTGAATTCACTCACCCTTTGATGTTCTAATAGATGAGTTCCATAATTTTCTCAACTCTACCCTACTGTTGCTATAATGATCTTAACCATTAACTAATTTCTCATAGTGATTTTTAGCATTTTTTATAAATATCATTGTGTTGTATGGTAACTTTTTTTCATTGCATAGCACATTATCATTATCAAAATTTTTTTCAGACCAGATTATTTTTTAATTAATTAAGGAGAGAGAGAGAGAAAGAGAGAATGTTAAGCAGGCTCCATACTCTCAGCACAGAGCTCAACATGGGAGGCTCTATCTGAGGACCCTGAGATCATGACCTGAGCTGATATCACGAGTCAGACGCTTAAAGGACTGACCCACCCAGGTGGCCTTACATTAGATTATTTAACACTTCATTTTAATTCTTATTTCTACCTGTATAACCAATATATTTTCCAGTTTTACAATGTAAACTTGAAATTCCTCTTTCTTTTAGGGTTGACTCTATAGAGTTTTAAAACAAAACTTACTAGTCTTTATTTAAAATATGTTGTAATTTGCCTCTTTTCTCCAGTTGACTTGTCATTCCCATAAACTCTATAATCATTGTCATTATCTTAATGGCAGCTATGAGTTAAGAACTTTCTAGTATTTTAGAAGTAATGAAGTAGAATCGGAAAACTTAGGTTGAACCTGTGCAGCCTCTGGTTATTTGCTTAAATTTTCTATACTTCTATTTTCTCATCTGTAAAATAAAGATAACTGCAACCCCCTTTTCAGGCTGTTTTGAAAATTAAAAGTTAATGTACATCAAGTCCTTAGCACACTGGCACATGGTTCAATCGTTCGATTTATTTTGTTTGTTTTGCCAGAAGTTTTGCTAAGAATATCAAACAATTTGATGAGATGGATACTGCTTCTATTTTACAAATGATGAACAGGATTAAGAAAACATTTTGCTCAGTTACACATGTCAGAGGTGAGATTCATATCTGGATATGTACAGTTGCAAAGTCTAAATTTTTACGTGTTTACCTATCATCTGCATCTCAATCATATCCCTTAGCCTTGACACCTGACTTATAGCAAAGCCAATAGTCCTAAGTGGCTTTATTGTTTCCATTATCTGCTTTCCAGTCAATCCTCATACCATTATCAAAGCACCTTCAATTAATGCTGCTCCTTTATATGACTTCCATACTCAAGACTCTCAAACATATTAGTTGCTATCTAATTTTAATACTCATTGTAATCTCATTTTATAAACCTTGGAATCAACTGTAACTAGCAACTAAGTAGCCTATTATGTTGAGAAATTGCTAAACATCCCTGACTTGAACTCGTTTTCTCATGCATAAAATATGAGTAGTCCTACAGAATTAACAGAGAGACTTCAATTAATTACTTAGGAAAAGAGCTTTGCATTGTATCAGACACATAGTAGGAGGGAGTCAGGTGTCAAAGTTTTCTCCTCTACTTCCAGCACACAAATTCTATCTACTCCCATGAGTCAGATCTAATAATATCAAGATATTATCATCCCTCAGACTGTAATTATTTATTTTCTCAAAAATACTTATTGATCAGTTATTGTTTTGGTAACTCTATGAATATGTAGATATTTCCATATACCCCACTTCCTTGAACTTACCATTGTTAATATTTTAGAGGTCTTTTTTCTAGATATTTTTTCAACTCATATAGCATTAAATAATGGATACAATGAACATATGATTTTTTAGCAGAAATACTATTACACTATAATCATTTGAAATGTGCCTTGTTAAAAAAAATCCTTATCAAGATATTTTGAGTTTCTGTTCATGTCAATACATTCAGATGCATTACTTTTCAAAATGGATGCATAATACTTGTTTATCTTAAAGTTTTATAACATTTTAATCAACCCAGGTGCTTATTTATTATGGATACCAAATGTATACATCTGTGTGTATATACTTTTATAACAGTTTCATTGATATATAATTCAGATATCATACAATTTACCTTCTTAAAGTTATAATTCATTGTATTTAGGATATTCACAGTTGTTCAACCATCACTGTAATCAATTTTAGAACATTTACATCATCTCAAAAAGGTATTCTACAACTATTAGCAGTCACTCCTCATTCCTCCCAGTCTGACCTCCCTAGCCCTAGGCCAATACTAATCTATTTTCTATTACTATATAATTGTCTAAACTAGACATTTCATATAAATGGAATCATGCATTATGTGGCCTTTTCTGATTACCCTCTTCTTTGCATAACATTGTAAAGATTTGTCTATGAGGTACATGTATCAGCATTTAATTTATTTTTATGGCCAGATAATATCCCATTGAATGGATATATAGTTTTTATTTATGTATTCAGCAGTTGATGGACATTTGAGTTCTGTCTACTTTGTGGCTATTTTGAATAATGTTGCTATCCTCAATCATCTTTTCTGTAGGCAAATATGTATATACAGCTTTTGTGGGGGTTTTTTGTTGTTGTTCTTGTTTGTGTTTTGTGTTTTTCCCCAAATCTCTCATGAGTATATACCCTGGGTGGAAACACTAGGTCATATGGTAGTTCTTTCTTTAGCTTTTGAGAAACTGACAGTTTTCCAAAGTATCTGCATCATTTTATATCCCTCCCAGGAGTTTATGAGCTTTCCAATTTCTCTATAGTTATTATCATCAACACTTGTTATTTTCTGCTTTTTTGATTATAGACATTTTAATGGAGGTCAAATGGCATCTCACCATGGATATTAGTTTACATCTCCCTGATGGCTAATGATGTTGAACATTTTTTTCATGTTCTTATTGGCCATTTGTGTGTCTTATTTGGATAAATGTCTATTGAAATCCTTCGACCATTTTTTAAATTGTGTATCATTTTATAACTAAATTTTAAGAATTCTTTTTTGGGGAAAGCTTTGGGAAAGTGTTGGAGTTCTCCATTCTTATGAACTGCTTCTCTCTGGGAAGTTTCTGAACTGTTGGTTAGGGCATTTGATGAGGGTTGGCTTCCTCTGGTGTTCTCATCTTATTTCTTTCTGCATAGAACATCTGTTCTGTGAGCAAACTAGAGTGAGGGGAGCTGGATACCAGTATTCTCAAACTCTTATGTCTGAAGTAGGGCCCTCCAACCTTTGATTAGGGACTGGGTGGTGGAAGGAAGCTCCTCACTTCTCAGCTGTTTTCATCAGGATTTATCATCTTCAACTTAGAGTTTTAAGTGAGTGATACTTTACTTATTGAATGATGCCTAAATTCTGACTACCTACCTCTCTCAGTATGAACCCATATCATATGATTGGTGCTGAGGTGAGAACGAGGCCATACTTCCTGCCATACCTGGCCAGATTAGAGCTTCTGTTAGTCTGGTTATATGGTACAGAGGGGTTAGCACATGGCTCAAGTGCCACAGATTTGCTATTCCTACTGAGATATAGATAGTGCTTTTATTTTTTATTTTTATTTTTTTTATTTATTTTTTTTTTTAGATAGTGCTTTTAAACAAATGTTTCTTCATTTGCTGTATGAAGAAAACCAACCCTAATCAAATGCCCTTAGGACAATTTTCAGAGATTTATAATCATTGTTTTTGTTTGTTTGTTTGTTTGTTTGAAATCATTTTCACTTACTGCTGTTTCACTAGGGAGTGGGTCTGTGGTTCTCCTCATACTGTCATTGCAGCGGCACATATAATTATAAGTTATGTAAATATAACAGAAATAGAATATCTGAACAAAAAGTAATGATGAGTTTAAGTTTTAATAGATATATCTAGATTATCCTCCAAAAAATTGAAGCAATATATATTTATATTAAGAGTCGAAAAGTCTTTTTTGGGGGGGAGGGATTGTTGTTTGTTTTATGTTGAAAATAGAACCATCTCTGAGACGTGGGAAAGAAACTATAGAGAGTTACTATTTGAAGCTTTATTGGAAAATATTGTGCATAGAGCACATGGAGAAGCATTTTGAGAATTAATATAAGAATTAAATAGGTAATTAATCTTAGAAGGTTGAAGGAACAGAGAAAAGGTTGTGGCCAGTAAAGAGTTGCTGTATTGAAGTTCTAAACATTTTCATGGTTTAGAATTTGCATGGTTCCCATTTTGATCCTATGCTCTTGCAAACAATGCATGATCTCTGTCATTAAGAACATATGATTTAGTGGTTTTGTAACCTTAGCACATTGACATAACCTTAATGACATATAACCATATATAATCATAGGGATTTGTTTTTGTTTTCATAGAAATGAAGAAAGGAAAAAAGTCTTGGACATATGGCAGAAAGATCTGAAAGCTGGCTTAGAGATACTTAACTACTGTTGTCATATTTGTTTGGCTTTCATTAGAAAATCTCTCAATGGATTCCACTGATGTCATTCATGAAAATGTCATTTTGTAGACATGGAGATAGCAAATAAGGCCAAACTTAGATGGACAAAGTCTGCCACAGATTGGACATCTAACAAATGGCTTTGCTATTTCTAATTTTACTTTAGTATGTTTCACTTAAGTCTTCTCTTCCATCTCTAGTAATAGAATATTGAGGTGAATGTGTAACATTGTGATTTAAAACTCTAACTTGGGCATTTTCAACAAGAAATATGCATAAAAGTTTACATTTTACATAAGATGAATTAAATCTATACTGATATGTGCTATACTAGCCTTCATTTATTTTTCAAAAATTTTCATGTGGAACACTTAATATTCTGCTTTCAAATATATTAAGTATTTCACTTCTCTATATTTTGGAGTTGGGTAATCACCAATTGAAGAACATCCAGGAAAAGGCAATCAGAAGACTGAATGATGTAGAAATCATTTATGAAGAGTAAAATTTAAGTAATAGCAAATATTTATCCTGGAGAAGAAAAGGCTGGTAGTGAACTTAAAAATTGTTCTTAGATAATATGGGGTAAAAAAGTCATTTGATTTAGTCTTTATAGAACTAGAAAGCTTAACAAAGTTATTGAAAACATACTTTATTATAAGTTAAAATATTTTTAGATGGGTATCTTTTACTAAATAGCTCTTTGGGCAAAAATCTTAATAAGTTCAAACTGCTGTTCCCCCTCCACACCACTCACTTTGCTATACCAAAAGGCATGTGCAGTTCTAAAATGCATTTCCTGTAAGAGTTTTCATTATGCAATGATGAAAAAGGATGCCATTATATTGTTGCTTGTGCAGTACTTTAGTGAACTAATAGATTCTGTAAGCCATCTATTCCTCTTACTCCTATCTCCCACTAAAAAAAAATTAAAAAATAAAAACAATGGCAAAGGTAGCAAGAGCAACAGCAGTTCAATCCTTTGTTTAATTCCATATTCAATCCTCCCCTCCTTTTAAGTTCTTTCCAACTAGCTGCCTTTTGGAATAAATGGTTATACACATATTGAGGCACTAATGAAGCATATTATTACCAAATTATTAATTTAGCCAGTTCAAAGGAACTACACATACATGGATTAATGTCTAACAGAATAGATATTAATAGTGATAAATATCAACTCTTGACTGCTATTTTTTTTTAAAGATCCTCATGAGTACAGGCTTATTTATTAGCATCCTACAGAGAAGAAGACCCAAGGGTATTAGATGACTGATAAAATCAATTGGAATCCATAGTGGAGTGTGGCAAACAAGATAATCAATCTTAGTTTTTACACATGTTCTAAGTTCAGTGTTTAAAGCAAAAGAAATTCTGGTCACGTGTTACCCTTAATTTATTAAACCAGATTGGATTATTATGAGTAATTTGGGGCACTTCTCTTTAAAAGGAATATAAACAAATACATTTAGAAAAAGGTAATGGAGAGATTGCAAAATCATGCCTCATAAGGAACAGTTGAGAGAAATAAGATTGTGTCTCCAAAAGAGAAGACTTTGGTAGGAAGGAAAGGGAGAAGGTCATAGTACCCGTTTTTATGAAGTTATATGGAAAAGTAAATTGTACTATAAGGCTTTAATGTCTAGAAATAAGCTTATTTTATATTTCTAGAATGGTTTGAATTTATTTCCATAAAATTCAGGTATATAGGAAAAAAAAACCTTTTATTCTCCTTAATTTAATTTCCATATTAAGCCCTCAGTTATAAATTATACATTTATTTTTATTCATTTTCAAAAACTTCAATACATCCCACATTTGTTAAGAAACTCTGTTTAAATTCCAGGAGCTTTCATAGTCTTAGAATATACAGGAAGTAGAGTATTTTGCTCTGTGATTCTTGGTAACCTGTCCATCCAGGGATCCCCCAGAACTTCTCCTGTGCCATGTAGCCTTTGATCTGAATGTATAATGACCCACAAATGAGCTAGGGTTTGTTTCTAGATGCTTGAGCCTCTCAGCTCTGATAACTCTTTCTATTGCATCCTTAACATTTTTATTTTTATTTTTATTTTATTTATGTTTATTTTTTCCTTAACATTTTTAAAAGGGAAGATGGGTCTCTCTAGTGCATCTGAGCTGGGCTGGGGCAAAAAGGTTTCGGCAAGTCTGGGAATGACCTTATCTTTCCAGTCATATCAGATATTTTTCCATATTTGTAATATTGTTACCTCCCTGTTATTCAATCCTAGAAGCAGGTAAAATATTGATTCTACTCTTCTTTTCTACTTTTCTGCTCTAAGGTGTTTTGAACATTCCTGGGAGGATCTATCCTCATAGAGTCTCAATCATGGTGTTATCTTTCAAAACATGTCTTCTCTTCCTTCCTTTCAATTTAGAGAAATGATTTCTATTCTCACCAGAGAAATCTCTTTACTTTGAGAACTATCTGTTAGAGATACTTTTTTGGCCTTAAAGATATTGAAATGTCTAAAGATCCTGGCCAATTTCTGAATGAATTGAGAAAGGAAGGGCAGATGAATTAAAATATGTCCATTATTACAAAAAAAAAAAAAGGCTAAATAGGAAGACATGGTTTAATGCAAGAGACAAATGAGTATGCTAACTTAATCCCAAATGAGATTGTATTACAACCTAATCAAAGTCACATTGGTCAGGAGAAGAGCCCCACTTGAAGACTCATCAAGGAAAGACTTGAGAACATGGCGAAGCAGAGGGGAATGCCAGCTCCCTGTGAGCATGCTCAGTTGCAAGAGAATTATAGATGAAAATCTTGGTTTTAGTCTTACCAGGATACACATTAGTTTGTGTGGATTATCCTGAATCCAATGACTACATTTAAATTTAAATCCAATGACTACAGGAAAAAGCTCCCCAGAAGAGGTTAATTTGGCCCACTATTTTTAATTTGTCTGAGAGTAAGACTCATCTATACATAAAATCTTAATTTGTATTTTCCCTTTTTATTGACATTTCTGGTTCCCTAATAGTAATCGAAATGTGTGTGCTATCTAGTGACATAGTATCAGTGCTTTTTTGTGAGTAGGCATTTCCGTTTTGTTCCAATAGTAGTCTCTGTTGCTTCTTTCTCTGAAATTGCTTGAACCTGGGAAGCTGTCTCTTAAGTTAGTTCATCTCTTAATGAGAAATTAACATGACCAGGAAGCGTATTTGGGCTTTGTGGTATACAATGACTCTTAAATCTAGAAACAGAGAAATCTAGCATAATCTCCCCCATAGTTCCCTCTTTGACCCTAAATGCAAAAACAAAACAAAACAAAACAAAACAAAATGTGTTTGGGGAGCAGATCCAGATTAACTTAACTAGGGATCTGAACTAAGAATGAAAACCAAATTCTCTTTGATTTGAATGTGAACATGAAGTCATGTTCATAATATTCAGATGGAGATTATATGGCTGGACAGTCTTTGGATATAAAGTTATAAAGAAATGAAATAAATAATTCTGAAATGGCTGGTCTGAAATAAATAATTCTGAAATAGCTGGTCTGAAGCAGGAAACATCTCTCTGTGATTTGTGAGGTAAAATATTAAGCTAAAAAAAGGTTGGGTGTAATTGTAGTAGATTAGCACAATTAGAGTCACTAAAATATGTTTTTAAATAAGCCAATGTTCCAAAATAGATAGGCTACTTGAATCAAAATTGGCTTTTTTTTTTTTAGAGGGGTTTTAGGTTCACACCAAAATTGAATGGAAAGTACAAAGATTTCCCACATACCTCATTTCTTTACATATATACCCCCTCCCATCGATATCCCTTATGAGAGTGTTAATTTGTTACAAGCAATAAACCTGTATCAACAAATCATTATCACCCAAAGTCCATAACTTACATTGGGATTCACTCTTGGTATTGTCTATTCTATGAGTTTTAACAAATATATCAACATTTATAGTATTCTCAGAATAGTTCCATGGCTTTAAAAATCCTGTGTTCTGCCTATTTATCCCTCCTTCTCCCCCACCCCATAAGAACTATTGATCCTTCAGCTCAGGGCGTGATCCTGGTCTAGGGATCAAGTTCTGCATCGGGCTCCCTGTGGGGAGCCTGCTTCTGTCTGTCTCTGCCTCTCTCTGTGTCTCTCATAAATAAATAAATAAAATATTTTTAAAAAGAACTATTGATCCTTTACTATCTCCATTATTTTACCTATTCCAGAAGGATGACAGCATTGGAATTGTACAGTGTTACCTTTTCAGATTGGCTTCTTTTGGCTTCCTCTTTTTTTTTTTTTCTTAATTTATGATAGTCACACACACACAGAGAGAGAGAGAGAGAGAGAGGCAGAGACATAGGCAGAGGGAGAAGCAGGCTCCATGCACCGGGAGCCCGATGTGGGATTCGATCCCGGGTCTCCAGGATCGCGCCCTGGGCCAAAGGCAGGCACTAAACCGCTGTGCCACCCAGGGATCCCTGGCTTCCTCTTTGAATGTAAGGTTCCTCCAAGTCTTTTCACAGACTTTTTTGGTTTGTTAGCTTGTGTTAGAACTGAGAATATTCCCTTGTCTGGATATACCCAGTTTAGTCATCTATTTGCCTGTCAAAATATCTTGATTTTTTTCCAGGTTTGGACAATTTATAACATAGATGTTATAAACATCTATATGCAGGTTTTTAGTATGGACATAAGTTTCCAACTCCTTTGGATACATACCAATGACTTTGATTTCTGGGTTGTATGGTAAGTCTATGTTTAGTTTTGTAAGAAACTGCCAAATTGTCTTCCAAAGTAGCCGTACCATCTTGCATTCTCACTGGCAATAAATAAGGGTTCTTGTTGCTCCACATTCTCACCAACATCTGATGTCATCAGTGTTTTGGATTATGGCCATTCTAATAATTGCCAAGTGGTATCTTATTGTTGTTTTAATACACATAGACTTTTTGTTTCCAAATACAAATCAAAGGCTGTGATAAAAGCCAACTTCAGATCTTTTAATTAGGACATTCTATTATATAGGAAGTGAAAAAACAAAATGGGAAAACAATTTGTTATGATAGCATGTTTTATTTTTTTAATGTCAATTTCAAAGGTGAATGTTATATGTAATTCCTAGACATTACGCACATCCTCTTTGAGAAGCTATGATATTGTAGGGCTATAGGCTTTAGAAATAAATATAGCTTATGACATAGAATTATTGTGTTTTTTGCTGGTTATGATATTTGAAAATCTAATGAACTATGTAAATTTATTTTTTTTTAGATTTATTTATTTTATTTGAGCAAGAGAGAATGGAGAGAGGGGCAAAAGGAGAAGAGAGAGAGAATTAAGCAGACTCCTGATGAGTACAGAACCTCATGTGGAGCTCTAATTTCAGGACCCTGAGATCATGACCTGAGCTAAGTCAAGCATAGGAGGCTTAACAAACTGAACCACAGAGGTGCCCCTGAACTAAGTAAATTTAAAGAACAGACTACTATTTTGATTTTGCATTTGTTATGTGTTACAGATAAATACAAACAAGAGGAATGAATCTGTTCGAATAAAAACAGGGCTGCTACTCTTTCTAAATAATGTGTTCCACTCATCACAATCTTGTGACATAGATAAAGATAATTTTTCCCAGTTTAATGCCAAGAATTTTTCCCTGTTTAAGAAACCGTGACTTGTCTTTAATCAAATATTTAATAATTGATATTTTAAAAGTAAGCTTATTTTTCTAGGCATTAAAACACAATTATCTGTTATCTACTTAATCTTGTTTTGATATTCAATATAATGTTTTTCCCAACTTTCTTACTCAACATAATTTAAGTAATTTTATTTATTAATTTTGAGATTTACTTAATTTATGTAAAATTGTTGATTTTTATTAACTAACATGACCAGTATAAACAAATTTCTTTTAGTTTTTAGTTTAAAAAACTAAGATTGACTTGAAGGAAAGTTGGTGATAACCTTGAATTCCTAAAACTGTATTAGTCATTTCTTTATGACTCTTTTTACATTTTTGAAAGCAGAATAGTTCAAGTAAATATCCTAATGTTGATGTTAGATTAAAGTGTTCACTTTGGCCTGTCTACATTGTGATTTGTTTGGAGCACCTGAAACACTGGATTTTTGCTCACCTTGATGCTGACCCAAAATGCCACACTTTGAGGAAAAAACATAGAAAATGGGAAAACTATTTTGCTGCAGAGCTTAACATATAAATTGACCACTTTCTTTCAAAATAATCTTTCATGAATATTAGTAATTGTATTATTTATTATGACCTAAAATCAATTGGTTATACATTTATTACTCAGTAAATGTATGGTAATTTATTTTTAGTTATATTCTTCCAAGTGGATTGATCAACTTTTGTACCACAGTAAGCAATGCCTTAAACAAAGTTGGATAAGAGTGATAAGTTACAAATTCAACTAAAGCCCATAGTAACACCAAATGGGATTAGAGACAGAGCTAGGATTGATAAAGCATGCAACTGTGAGTAAAGAAAGATTGGATATACTGTTTTGGTCTTAACAGTCATTCCCTTGAAAATGGCATATAGTAAACCCTTACTTTAGTGGTACAGTTTGCCCTAAGATTTGGGGAAGAGGTTACTGGAAAGGATCAGCACTAACTATAACATTGGGTGGCTAGAGATGTAATCCCAGTAGAAGAGAGTGATCCATATGCACTAGGGAACAGCCTCTTTCTGCGCTCTGATGCAATAGGATACAGGTGAATGGATATAAATAGTTGTGTAGAAAATAGTCCAAACAAAGCCAGAGATTATTTTTTGCCAAACCAGTAGCTGGACACTTGGGAAAATTTATATTTCATTTAGAGAAAAAGCATGTTTGTAGCATGTTTTGGCTTTCTGAATTGCTGACTAATTTTTATACTCACTAATGTGACTTCTTTGGGGAGTAAAGATTTGCTGTTGTTATTGATGATGGTTGACAAAACCAAAATATGTTAATTTCATACAGTTGATCAAAATTAACCATTTCCTAAGGAGGAAATTAGTATACTTGCTTTGCATCTTGGTAATTTGTACCTTTGAATTTTTTCTTGAATTTTCATTAATCTAAAATATAAATTCATCTTGGAAATTTATCACTGCATATTAAAAATATTTCAGGTTATAGTGATAACTGGTCTGGGTGTTTTCAGAAGATTACTACTGATGATAAATCCGTATGTACTTGAGTGAAAAAATGAAAGAAAAATTAGTGTAATAGTAAAATATTTCAGTGGAAGTGTCAAAGCACAATACATAGGCTGTATGATTTCATTTATATGAAATTCTAGAAAAGGAAAATCTGCTCTTTAGTGAGAGAGAGCATCAATAACTAGAGGGTTGGGGAGGGGAAGGTAGAGCTTTGCTTCAGAATGAGATTGGAGAGATCTTTTGTGGGTAATGGAAATACTTTATACTTGATTATGATTATATTTACATGAATGCATAAATTTATCACCAAAATATGCTTATGTTATTATATGTAAATAATATTTTGATGAAATTAGGAAGAAGAAATCAGTCACTATATTTTTCTTCTTTTTAATTAGTCATCATTTTTCCCCAGTATTTGTACTGAAAATATTTCTTTAAAAGTGGTACATAACCTACTATTCCCAAGTTGCTCTTACAGTGTATATCCACACAACTGTTGCAATATGCATTTATATCTATATACAAAAATTGACATCAAGCTCATGCTACTAGATATTTAATTATCTAATTTTCATGAGCAGATCCTCATATATATAGGCAAGCATTGACATGTAATCTTGTGGTCATAACATACAGGTTTCTCCCATTCTTTTTTTTTTAAGATTTTTATTGGGGATCCCTGGGTGGCTCAGCGGTTCAGCACCTGCCTTTGGTCCAGGGCGTGATGCTGGAGTCCCAGGGTTGAGTTCCACGTCGGGCTCCCAGCCTGGAGCCTGCTTCTCCCTCTGCCTGTGTCTCTGCCTCTCTCTCTCTCTCTCTGTCTATCATGAATAAATAAATAAAATCTTAAAATAAAAGTAAAAAAAATAATTTAAAAAAGAGTCTTATTTATTTATCGAGAGACAGAGAAAGAAAGAGAGAGAGAGAGAGAGACAGGCAGAGGGAGAAGGAGACTCCATACAGGGAGCCTGACGCGGGACTCGATCCCCTGTCTCCAGGATCAGTCCCTGGGCCGAAGGTTGTGCTAACCTGCTGAGCCACCCGGGCTGCCCAATGCCAGCATTCTTAAACTAGTATTAAAGGGCCTACTCCTTTGAGAAATATATGATGCACACTTCTGATACTACTTAATATTAATAACAAGTATATTTCATACACAAGGTATTTTTAAAGAGTTTTTTAAAGTAATCTCTACACCCAACATGGGGCTCAAACTTAAAACCCCTAGATCAAGAGTCATATGATCTGAGTCAATTGAGAGCCAGACTCCCCTATATACAACCTATTAAATATATAATTAATATAATAAGTATAATACAGTAAGTTATACTATTATTTATTATTGTTAGTAGGTGTAGCCTATAATATTTCTTGTTGAAAATGACAAATAGTGACTCTTTTTATTGGGTATATGAAGTTATGAAAATTACATTTTATGGATCTGCATCTAAATTAATAACTACAGAATAAGCCCCTACAACCAATCTGCTGAATGATTAAAGAAGTTGAATAATATATATTCTTTGAAATGTAACATATTGCATAGATTAAGTTATTAAGAATATGTCTTTTGTAATTATCTCCCTTCTGGTAGCCTAAGGATTTGTAAATCTTACTAACATAAAACTTAAAACAGTAAAACCATACTGATGCACTGTTAATCATATCACCAGTCTTAAGCTCCTAAGAACTTAGGGAAAATAATATGATCTCATTCATAGCATATATATATGCTATGAATATATATACAGATATATATATATATATTTTTTTTAAGTTTTTGTTTTTGGCAATAAAGAACACAACATAATCTCTTTAATGAATCACCATGCCAGTAACTTGAGCCAACCAGCCCTGCTTCCCTCTCCAAGGCCTTTGGCCCCATGTTCCCTTTTTCAATCTAGTTTATTCCTCTGGTTGGTCATTCCCTGGGTTAGGTTTGGAGCTGAGCTGACTGTGGTCCCTCCCTGGAACCAGGGCTCTCCTTGAGGGGCCTCTTGCTGTATCATCCTGCCCCAACTTGAATAGTAATTATTTACAGCAAGATCTGTTCCCACAAACCAGAAGTATACACACACACACACATAGTATATATGTGTGTATATATATATGCATATATGTGTGTATATACACATACATACATATATGGTGTATATATACATACCTATACAGTATATATATACACTCGTATATATGGATATATATATATATATATATATGGAAGGCATATATGCAATTATAGATATTTTTGTTAACATGGGTTGGTAGCATAAGTATATCATATGCCTCTGCCTGCTGAAATTTTAATTTTAAAATGTTATTCTTTAATAAAAGGAAATAGGACTCCTTGGAAATATGCCTAATTGGAAGGGGCACTGGAAATGTAAGACAAGCTGGAACATCCTACAGTATCAAAAAGTAAAGAAGTATTAGGATATGTCAAAGGGACACAGGAACCAAACTAACAGGACTCTTACTGACCAACATTGGAGCAATTGCAGCACCAGAGTTAAAACCAAAATTATTTAATTTAGTAAACATATTAGTCCATACTGATATCAATAAATCATCGAATAAATATATAAATGGGGAGCAGAGACAATTATTTTTATAGAAAATTCCAATTAGTATGTCTAGATACTCATGTCCTAGAGGAGATTCAGTTTAATCCTCTCCCATAGACGAGCTAGATGTAGCAATGTACCTGTGTCCATTCCTTAGTTTTACAACTTTACTATGATCATTTAAGATGTTAATAATGGGTTAAATTGGATGAGGGATTTATAAGATGTTTCTTTACTGTCTTTTCAACTTTCCTGAAAGTCTAATATTACTTACAATATTAAAAATTAGTAAAAAATATACATAACACCTATGATAGAATGTGAAGATAAACTTAGAGAAATATTTTAAAATGTGGATATGATTGATAGAAGCATATATATATATACATATATATATTACATATGTAAACACACACACATATATATATACATACATATATACCAAAGAAAGAAAGGGAAAGAGAGAGAGATAGTAATGGATATTTATATCTACATCTATGTATTGTACATGTGCATGTATGTTTATGTATGCAGAAATTAAAAGAGGTGAAATAAGAATTTTTTTAAATAAAGAAAAAAAGGAATTATCAATGGCAATAAATAAATAAGGGGATTTTTTTTAAAGTTAGGTTACCATTAATTATATAAAATGAACAAATCTCACTTGCAATGAGCAAAGTGCTAATTAACACACTATTGTAATCTTAACCAAAGTTTACTGTAATCTGAGTCATAAAACAAGTCATATATAAGAGATATAAATGGTAATTAGAAGTGTTAAGAACCAGTTCCCCTATGGAGGGACTTTTGGATTATGTGATGGATACTGAATCTGTTGGCAAATATCGTGCTTACTGAAGACCTGTTTTTTTCTTGTGGACATACGGTTTTCCTCACTACAACTATTTAAAACCATTGGTGAAAAGACAGAAACCCCAGTATAGATAAATAAGCCACTTATCATTAGTATTAAAATGATGCTGTTGGAGCACTCGGGTGGCCAGTCGGTTAAGCATCTAGCTTTTTGCTTTGGCTCAGATTGTGATTTCAGAATCCAGAGATCAAGCCCCACTTGGGGCACCTCACTCAGTAGGAGTCTGCTTAAGGCTTTCTTCCCCTCATCCCCTACCCTGAGCCCCATGCATGCACTCTCTCCTTCGTTCTCTCTAAAATAAATAAATAAACCTTTAAAAAATAAATAAAATGATGCTGTTAAAAAATAAGAAAAGGAAAGTGTTTACATATTCTGACATTCATTGGTAATGTATGGGAATTCCTATGTATGCCATGATGACTACCAGGAGATGCTGCTAATCTTTTAAAATTTACATATTATTTTTAATACTTTACTGGTCTTAGAATAATTTGATGTTTTTATATCATCTTAACATCTGTAAAATAGTGGTAAATCATAGAAAAAGTGTTAATGCAGAACATTCATAAACTACAAAAAAAGATTTTAAAAAATCATGAGTAACTAAAGCACACAGAATAAAGTAAAACATAGGCAGTAGTTATTTAGATTTTAAAAAAGATATAGGGTAGCCCTGGTGGCTCAGCAGTTTAACACCGCCTTCAGCCCAGGGTGTGATCCTGGAGATCCAAGATCAAGTCCCACGTCCGGCTCCCTGCATGGAGCCTGCCTCTCCCTCTGCCTGAGTCTCTGCTTCTCTCTCCGTGTCTCTCAAGAATAAATAATAAAATAAATAAAATAAAATAAAATAAAATAAAATATAAAATTAAATTAAATTAAATTAAAAAGATATAGACGAGTTCCTGGGTAGCTCAGTTGCTTAAGCAGCTGCCGTCTATGAGGCCAGGGTCCTGGGAACTAGCTCAGCTTCTGGTTCCCTGCTCAGTGGGGAGTCTGCTTGTCCCTCTCCTTCTTCTGCTCCTCTCCACCCTTCATCACCACCCTCGCCACTGCTCATGTTCTTTTTCACTGGCTCTCACTCTCTCTCTCAAATAAATAAATAAAATCTTAAAAAAAAAAAAGATACAGAAACATACGCATATAACCGTAGAGTGTTTTATTTTGATTCTTTACTTGGTATTGAACATTTCCTCAGATTATTAAATATTCTCTCATATTGTGGTTTTTATTGGTGGCACAGTTTTCCACTTTATAGAATGCTATAATTTGACCATTCTTGCACAGTAAGATTTATTCTAATATTTTAGGTATTATGAAAACAGTAGCAATTAATGCACCTCTTTAACCTAATAACACTTTCTCCAAAACCACAACATTGAGTAACAATATGTAACAGTACATGAGAATATTTAAGAGATATTATATAATAATATAACACATTATCCTTTTTCATTTTATTTTAAAGTTTTGTTTTGTTTTGTTTTGTTTTGTTTTGTTTTTATTCATGAGAGACACACACACACACACACACATACACACACAGAGGCAGAAACATAGGCAGAGGGAGAAGCAGTCTCCCTGTGAGGAGCCTGACTTAATCCCAGGACCCTGGGATCATACCCAGAGCCAAAAGCAGATGCTCAACCACCGAGCCACCCAATCATCTCCATTTTTTTTCAAATAAGTAATTAGTTTACTCTCAAAATATATGGTTATTTTAAAGTTTTTTAGTACAATTAGGTTAATTTTGAAAATTAGTTTTGATTTATGTTTACTAATAATGAATATTAATTTTTGAGTACTAAACTTCTGAGAGTTATCTTTTCCACAGTTACAATTGCTTTTTTTCTCCTCTCCTTCTCCTCCATATTCCCTATTCACTCTTTCATATATATGTATATTTATTATATGAATATATATATTTACATACAAGTAATCCTCAATCATAGTAGATTCCGTATTTACAAATTTGCCTATTTGCTAACATGTCTTTGTAATTCCGATACACTTGCAAAGCATTTGGAGTCATTCATGATTGAAAGATTTGAGTTGTTCCACTTGCAAGTTCCAGCTGAAGCTAACCATGGCTACACTTGGCTTTCTTTTTTCAGTTCTCCCACTGTAAGCAAGTGTATTTTTCAGGGTTTATTTAGTACAAAGCTTTTGGCATTTTTGTGCTTTTTCTGTTTAAAATGGCCCCAAGCACAGTGAGAAATTGTTGTCTAGTGTTGGTCAGCTCAAGAAGGCTGTGATACCTTGGAGAAAGGACATGTTAAATAAACTTCATTTAGGCAAGAGTTGTGTTATTGGTCATTAATTCAATGCTAATGAATTAATAAAAGGTATTAAATAAAGCATCTTTGAAAGGAAACGTGCATAAATAGTTATGAATTGATTGGTTGATGAAAGTGTTGCAACTAGAGGCTTGAAGGAGCCTAATCCTCAACTCCTACAAGTACCGTGATTCAATATATTCATATACATACATATGTGGTGTGCTTATATGTGTGTATAGTAGTTAATCTGTACTTCATTATTTTTTTACAGTTGTTCCTCACTTTTCTTGCTTTTTAGTTTTTTATAGTTTATTCTTTGATGAGGACAAAAACTTTCTGATTTTTAAAATTTGCTGTATGTATAGGAAATTTCTCCCTGTCCCATGAACTAATACATATAAATGCCCATATTTTTATAGTTGAATGATTTATTACACTCAACCCTTTAATACATCTGGATTTTATTTTTTCATGTAAGGTGCATTACACTGTCGTTGAAGAAACCTGCTCTGTAATTAAAATGTTTCCTTTGTTTCACATGCCAAAGGCAAATGGAATTAATACCCGTGGGTCCTGTCACATATACTACTCCTTTTGAAGATATGTCTCTGTTAATTAAATAAAGACCCTATGATTGGTAAAAGATGGCTACCAACCTCTCTCTTTCCTGAAGAGTTCAGTTGGTAGCTAATGTCAACTTTAAAACAACCGGGTAAAATATTTTTTAGTTTTAGTTTATTGTTTGCATGAAGATATTTCTATTGTTTTTTATTTTGCTTGGAATTTTCATCTGTTACTTAGCTGTATGGCAAATTCTGAGACCATCCTTCACATTTTAATGATAAAACTGTCTTCAACAGTTCACTGAAGGCTTTTTGCCTGGGTGATCCTGGGAATGTGACACCAGTGTGCTACCCCAGACACTAAAATGTCCCTGGCAGGCAAGACAGGAATTGACATTGGCCACATTCTCTGAGTCTGGCTACAGAACATGCACAAGAATCATTCCAACTCATCTGCCTAGTGCATGGATCATCCCATCAAAATTCTGAGTTTGTTGTTTGAAATAAACAAGTTAATCCACTTAATCCTCCTATCTCCCTCCCCTACTGAGTCCTTCCCTTGGAACACCAAAGACAAGATGAAAAATACTTGAGAGAAGTCTTTGAGATACGCTGCCTAAGCTCCAAAGCCAAAGGAACACTGTAGTCTCCTTTTGAATGTGTATGTCAACTTGCACTTGGCATTTATTATAAACACCTCTGCATGCTAAGAAACTAGTCTTCAGAGAACAGCATGAGCACCAGTATAAATACTTTGCAGGACATGAGCGTCCTTCTGCAATGCACAGTATCATCAATATCTGTCTAGAAATCTTCCACACATTAAAACATTCTTACTTCAGTACATTTTAGGCTTGTCACTGTAATGAAGGAGTTCTCCTTTTAATGTTCTTAATCTTTTTGTTCTCTTCATGAAAAAGGGGGGAGAAATGTGCTTTATAACAAATTTTTAAACTAACCAGGACAACCAATCCTAAGTAGAGAATGAAGACTCTGGATATACAGAATACAATTTTAGCATTTATCAGAGAAAACTGTCAACATATGTTTAAAATAAGATATAAATAATAGCTTAACAAGATAACTAGTAGAATGTCAATAAGACACTATGTACCATCTTTGAAGACTCTCAAACTGGTTACCATAACTGAGATAAGAAATGTATTTGAATTTTGGTTTCTGCTTCTTCTTCTTTTTTTTTTTTTTTTTTTTTCATTTGGGCTAACCTCCAACAGCTTTCTTACTGACCTATATTGATTTAAGCTCTTTCTCTCTCAGACTATCAGGTTATAATTACTGAATACCACATTCCCTCATGTTGTTCTCCTACTCACGAAAAATCTATGACAGATGCCAATTACTGAGGGCATTAATACTAAAATCTTCTGACTGCGTGTCACTATGCATCACAATAAAGACCCCCTTACCTGACCATTCTGATTTTCTATGACCTCAAAACTATATCCTCTTGTTCAGTTTCTTATTCCATTTATTCACTGTAATCATGTATTTGTCCTGGTCTCTGGTAATCTGATTCATCATTTTCAGTTGACCGTCTTAATTTCTCTGTCCCTTTTTACCATCCCAACACTTATTGCTTTACAGTTTAGTAGTGACATGATAGGTTATTGTTATCAGAATTGTGATCTTTTCCAAATGAATTAAGTGCTCTGAAGGTATGAGTCACATACTGTAATTTCTCCTTTCTAAGACACATTGCAGAAGACACCTTGCATTTAGGAAAGTAGAGAAAAGGGTACATAATGGTGATGATGATGGTAAGAATTGACAAAACTGGTCAATTTATCATTTGTTTATTATAAGGTAATCATCAGTAACCAAAAATCTTTCTGGAAACAACTTTTCCAAAAATCAGTTTTGATATTTTAAAATTTGCTCATCAAATTTTAAGGCACTTTGGACAGAGTTGGGGCAAGATGGTAAGAGTTACTAAGGGAGATGATATAGGTGAGATGACCCAGAGGAGGTTTTATTTCTTTATTTTCCCAACTCCTTGTGTTGTTGTCTTTCACTAATAAAAAATGCATAGATGTTTAGTAAGTAAAATGAAATTACTTCAACCAAAAGAATATCATGTAAAGAGTGTGGCTTTGTCTGGTTGCAGCAACAGTTGGAGGAGAATAAGGGGGGCTGAGAGGATGTGAAGGAGAAGTGTCCAAGAGTATCCCTTATCCCATTTGAATCTATTTTTGCCTTTCATTAAATCCAGTCTTTCACAGAGCCTTGAAGGTGAAGTCTCTGCTTCTTTTCTTCTCCAACCATTGAACTCACAAGCCTGGCAAGGTCAGAATAGCTGAGGGCATTTTATTTTTTCATAATCATTTGACAGTGTTTTCTTAAAACCTCCAGGTTTTTACAAACGAGGTGATGGTCACAAAGGATTCGTCCTGACAATTCAAAAATCGGTGCATATTGTGTCTCAGACATCAGAGAAAACAGGAAAAATAATGGAAATTCATCATACAAAAAAACACATCCACCACAAAAGAATTAGTATATGATGGTGAATGGAAGAAGCTTCTACTTCAGCTACAAACTGACTTGAAGCCATAGTTGATACTCATCCTCTCACTCCTCCATCAGCCAGCTCTTGCCCATTGGGTTCATCCTAGACTTACATCATTGGATATTATAAGTCCATAGCTGCTTTGTTCTTGTCAAGTTGTCATTATTGCAATGGATGGTTTAGTTATTACTGGGTATTGAAGCAATAACAGATACATTGTGGATCCCATGAGTTACATATTAACCCAGGAATCATTACCTACTTGTGTTTTCCTGCCACGGTGCTAACATGAGGGAAAGCAAAATGACCAGGGATGACTTTTTACCTGTAGGGTTAGGAGAGCCTTTCCTGTGTTATTTCTTGGGAAAATTTCCTCTACCGAAACCAGATCTCACAATCAGTTGATGGTCATGAGGATCAACAGTACAAATTCTGAAAAATGAAACTCTGAAAGCCGTAGTGAGAATGCCCAATCCTACTTCAAACTCTTAGTTTGGCAACCTGTGTATTCTAATAGTTGAGTACACTGCATCATCATTAGATACCGGTTCAATGTTAGTACTGCACCCCAGAAGACAGTACACATGGTTTACTTGGGTCCAGATTATACTGCATTAGTAAAGGTGATCTTGTACATCTCCTCTCAAATCCCCAAAGCTTTGTCCAACTGAAGACTTTCAGTGATATAGGATTGATGGCTTAACATCAGCCATGGTGGGAACATCACCACTATTTGGCAAGCATACAAATCAAGGATTGATTGATTGATTGGAAAGCCAGTTGTTAATTTGTTTTATTTTGTTGTGATATGGCCATTGTTAAACTTCTAAACACCACTGGCATTGCTCCAATTACATAAGGAGTTGTTGTGGAGCTGGCAATTTATCTGATCTTCATTTCGTCATTCTACTGGACTTGCAGCTTCTGGATGATATGATATATTCTGAAGCAGTGGATCCTATGGCAAAGTACATTTTTCCATGTCTCTTTGGCTATGAAAAGGGTCACATAATCTGGGAAAATGATATGCAGAATCCAATGTTAGAAAATTGGGAAATTTATAAGTGGTCATGATACATATCAAGAGAAGTATCAATTCTGGTAAGAACAAATCATTGCCTCCTTTTGGAAAGAAAGTATGCAGTGTAATCAGTCTGCTATTAAGTGGTTAGTTGACCTAGGTCTACAGTGCTGCCTTGTTAAGGGCACAGCTTTGGCTTTAGCTGCAGGAAGACTTGGCTAGGAAGTCAGCAGTGGTGGTAGCTTGGCAAGAATTAGTAAGGGAGAGCCCATGCATTCACCTGATGCAGACCCGTCCTTTCCATCATAGCTATTTCATTTCTAGCCTTAGTAGCTAGACTTTGTGATACCAAGGAGAAAGGTTGGTTGACTTCACCTGGAGTCATCCTACCTAACTGGCTTTTGAGAATACTTCTGCTGCCCTGAGCTTTCAAGATTACCACCATGAAACTCTATGGTCAGTGAATACTTGACTGACTTCCATAAACTCATCCACTTGCCTCTTTCCTACAGCTTCCTTACCTCTGATCTGCCAATCTGGTTCCTTCTGGAGCCCTAAGTTAAGCCAAGCTTTATTCTATTGCCTGGGATTCTGTATATATACATACCTCAAGCTACTTCTGTCCTCTAAAGTGCATATAACTAAGTTATTTGCTTAGAATTTAGCTACATGTAAAGATCCTCTTTTATCATCATCCTTAGGACAGAGGCCCCAGGAAAGAAGAGTTTTGGAATATTCAAAGGGTAGTGAGGAAGCCAGTGTGGTGCAAACTAATAAGAAGAAAGAGAAGAGAAGTGGAAAACATAGTCAGAAAGGTGACAGGTCCTCAAATTATAAATAGTCTAAGATACTACGGGTATAGTTTTCAAACTTTAAATATTACAAATGACATTTCAATGATTTTTTAATAATCTTTTTAACCCCTCTTTTATCCCTCATGTGTTTAGAATTCTTTGTCTCCTTCTTTCCTTCTCTCCTTCCTCTTATCCCCGCCTTTCTTTCTTGTCCCTTAGTTTGAAATGTTTCTGTTAAACTTAGTATTAAAACAGAGTATGAGCACCAAAGGCTTCCTGAGTGGGCCACCACACTGGCCATTTTAAGAGTTACGAGCAACTTAGGGTCATTCTGCTGAAATCAACTAGACAATCTAAGTCTCACAAGTATCTTTTTACCAGGACAACCGGTAGAGGTAGCTTAGGCATCACCTTCTCCATCTTTTCATCTAATGCAAAAATCTCAAATAGATGGATAGTCAACTTCTATGTGAAATATAACAACAGAAATTCTACTACTTTATCAAAATGCTCTTGTCATTTGTTTATTGAAATACTATTGCATTTGAGAATGACTTTGGTTGCTCTAAACTTTTTGTTTTGACTTAAAAATCTATATTCTTGAGAATTTTATCCACTGCTGTGTTTTATCCACTTAGTCCCTGGTCTGGGGGAAAAAGACTTGATTCCAGGTAGTCCTTCAGATATTCCCTTGTCTTTCTCATTCAACATGAATTAAGAAACACACTACCACTTATATATCAACTTGTTTAAACTTATTTTACAGTCCCCATGGAGACTGGTGACAAGCATGTATATAGAAGTTGAAACATATCCAACAGTACAAAACGCATTCCTCCATCCACCCAAACTTTTATTTCTGGAGGAAGCCATGACTGTGAATCTTAATACTCCATGAGTCATATCTTGATATGTTTAGATGTGTTGTTATCTGCCAAATGCAAGACTCAAAACGACACGTAGGAAAGCTTTTCCAACCATGCTAGTTAACTTGATTCCTCAATAGAAAGAACAAGTTCATGGTATCTTAGAGCAAGGGAGACCTTCAATTGATCACGTAAAGTATGTTTAGAAATTATTATTATGACTAAGGGTTTGAATCATATAAATAGTTCAATAGACCAAAACAATCAGCCTCATCTGATCATATAGTTAGAGCAAGTCAGCTTTTTTCTATTAATAAAATAGTAAATTTGTATGTTCATGAAATTTTTCTAGCCTAAATATTTACTTGTGTCTCATAAGTTGTGGTTTGTAAGACTCGGCTTTTAAAGAAAAAGATGAAAGAGGTCAACACTTATTTTTATGTCTCCAGAGAATTAAGGACATTCAAAAATATATCCATCTACTGTGTAGCAGACACCGTATTATGCACCAGGGGTAGATGCAGAACAAGATCCAAAGGTCCTCTGTTAAGAGACATCTAACAAGCAGCAGACTATATTCATCTGGAGTTTTGCTCAGAGGTCAGAGCTGGAATTACAAATGTGAGCCTTTGAAGCTGACAAGTGCTTCTTACTTTCCGAATGTTTTCTAACTGTGTTTGGGACACTTTAGCTCTTTGAGACATTGCTATGTATTCTGTCTTAAATCACTGAGAAATGTTGCAGAAAAGCAACTAGTTAACCATGTTAACACAACGTTTGGTAAATTATTTTCTATGAGTTGCCGTCTCACAGAACACCTGACAATAGCTCACAGAACTGGTTTTATAAAAAATAGAATTAGAAGACTGAATTATAACATATGTCATTATTGAAA
This sequence comes from Canis lupus dingo, assembly GCF_003254725.2. Lineage (NCBI taxonomy): Eukaryota > Metazoa > Chordata > Mammalia > Carnivora > Canidae > Canis > Canis lupus. The sequence goes on from NC_064250.1 coordinate 56,023,290, forward strand.
CAACTTCCTTGAAATGTCAGTAATACCAAAATTCTCATAAATGGTTATATATTTTACCATGAAAGCATGAGATACAAGGTGAATATGACCATAATAAAAATGTGATTACTAGAATTTTGCAAAAGTTTTGTCTCTTTGTTGAAGGGCTTGACATTTTATCTGAAGAGATACATGCTAAAGCCACCTGCATGTACTTTGAGACTTTTCTAGCAAAAACTAGAAGGGCAATACATGTTCACATTGCATTTTTACACCTCTTAATTCTCTGGATATTTCCTTCTGTAACACATCAATGGCCATAAGAAAAATAAAATAGAAATCAATGTGGCCTCTGCAGATGCAAAAGGCACGTGGATGTGCTTTTTTGTATGATGAATTTCCATTATTTTTCCTGTTTTCTCTGATGTCTGAGACACAATATGCACCGATTTTTGAATTGTCAGGACGAATCCTTTGTGACCATCACCTCGTTTGTAAAAACCTGGAGGTTTTAAGAAAACACTGTCAAATGATTATGAAAAAATAAAATGCCCTCAGCTATTCTGACCTTGCCAGGCTTGTGAGTTAAATGGTTGGAGAAGAAAAGAAGCAGAGACTGGGGCTGCCAAGCAATGCTTACTGTGAGCATGAGCCTTTTTCTGGATCACTAACAGCACAGACCATGCTTAGTTAGGCGTGTGGGCTTTTTATGGCCACTGTTATTTCTCTGGCTTTTATAAAAATGTGTTTTACAGGTGAATCAAAGCTTATAAAATGAGAAAGAAGGTATGAGGAGGAGCTGGTGTGGAATACTTCAGCAGTATTCAAATAAAAATAAGGAAAACAAATGAGAGACTGATGTCTTTTACTCAGAAGCCAAGGAGGCAGGGGGGTGGGTGGGGAGTGGGGAGGAAAGGGTTGGAATCAATGCTACTGGCCAACTATACCTGCTGGTAATAATTAGGTCAGGCTGCTGAGAAAATGAAACACTGTGTGTGTGTGTGTGTTTTTTTTTTTTTTAAATTTATACTTCTTAATTTTTTATGGAACTGGGCACTAAGTGTGTGCTTCATCCGACATGCGGCTGCCACGTGCCTGGATTTTGCACAGGAATGTTGCACCTTTGGGCGCACAAGGAAGTTGGATTTTAGGGTGATTTCTAGGCTCTGCTTCATCCCTCCTGCTGGTTCTAAGCAAGTGCTTCTTGGCATCAAACCGATTTGACCACTTGTAGCATGTGAGGCTAGAATAAGAGAAGGAATTCAGGGCAATGTTTCCCATATAAAGTCAATAGATTAGGAACTTTCATGCTATCTGTAAATTCTCTTGACAGCAACACCTAGATTAGTCTTCAATTGAGTAACTGGAAGAATCTGGTCTAGCCAAGTTGACACATCAAGAAAGCCACCACCACGTCCCAAATAAACTACTTTTCTTTCTTTTTTTTTTTTAATTTTTATTTATTTATGATAGTCACAGAGAGAGAAAGAGAGAGAAGCAGAGACACAGGCAGAGGGAGAAGCAGGCTCCATGCACTGGGAGCCCGACGTGGGATTCGATCCCGGGTCTCCAGCATCGCGCCCTGGGCCAAAGGCAGGCACCAAACCGCTGTCTGAAAGGTCAGTGTTGGAAGAAGCCAAACTAACACAAGACCCTTGAAGACTCTGAAAATGTGCTCTTGTCCTATTTTTTCTCTGCTGCATTTATCCTCATGCTGCTTCGATTATACGCAAATATTTGCCAATTACCAAACAAAATTACTATCAACTGTTTTCCAGATTTTTTCCCCCACTTTTTTGAGTGTTCTGACCTTGGCACAAATTTCACTTTCTAAAATTCTAGCCCTCATCTTGCAAGTGACAGCAGTGATCGTCATTTGGATATATGTAAATTATTTCCTCATTCTCCAACTTTGGGCACACCATACAACTGTACTTCTTATACCTCCATCCTCCTCTCTCACACACTTGATATCTTGTCATGGTCTCATGAATTGACTTGGTCAGAGAAATTGATGAGAAGTGATATGTGTTCTTCTGGGTGGAAGCATAGAGAGCCATTGAGTGATTTTTCCATGTTTCTGATTCTTTGCTTGCGTCTTGTTGCTCATGAGAGCACTGATGCTATTTAAATGTTACAGTGAGTACAGCCTAATTCACACTAAACATGTATCATGAATGAGGAATGTGTGTGTGTGTGTGTGTGTGTGTGTGTGTGTGTGTGTGTTTTAAGCTACTGAGATTTTGGAATGGTTTGGTAGCCTTGCCTAATGTATCCTGACGTGCATTTTCTGACTCTCTGCCATCCAGCATAAATTAAGCTGCCTCTGCCTTTGTTCAGTATCACTGTATTTGTATTGCAGCTATAACATTTACAATAGGCTATTTAAAAAATTTTTATACATGTATCTATGAAATTATAATTTATGGAAGATAAAGAAGTGTTTTACTCCATTTTTCTTTGTAACCTCAGTTTCAAAATGACTTGAATATGATGGTAAATCATGGTTAAAATTAATTAACTGGACAGTCCAAAATAACTAGGACTTCTTTGGGATTTCTATCTGACCCTATCTAGAATAAAAAATTTACTCATAGGGGAATCCTTGGGTGGCTCAGTGGTTTATCATCTGCCTTTGGCCCAGGGTGTGATCCTGGAGTCCTGGGATCAAGTCCCATGTCAGGCTCCCTGCATGGAGCCTGCTTCTCTCACTGCCTGTGTCTCTGCCTCTCTCTCTGTCTTTCATGAATAAATAAATAAAATATTTTTTAAAATTACTCATATTAGCTTTTCTATTATCAAAAAATGCTAACAGCATCATAGAGTTGTCTGTTGGCTTGGACATTTTAAGTAAATTCTCCATTCGACTAGTAGAAAATTATGACGACATTTAATCATAACTGACTGGTAGCCCAGTGGATTACCTACAGTGGAAAGAAAAAAATGAATTCCAGAAACTCAGAGATGTAATATTTTATAGTCTAAATTCTATTCTGCCCTTTGCCTTCCTAAGTAACATAAATGCATAATGATCTCTCTTGTTCTAGAGAAGCACCCTGACATCTTTATTATATTTGCCTTTATCTGGCATTTGATCTCTTCAGGCCAACAGTGTCTCTATTTAAGACTTCAGTTAAGCATATCCAATTAAACTTTATACTGACTTCTTAAACAAGGCATCTCAACTAATTCCAAACCTGAGAGCATTATGCGAGGTGACTTTTTTCCCTGTTTGCCTACGGTTTGGGAAAGTTTAAAACTTAGAGACTGCTTGTGCTGAAAGAAATGTCAAGGCTAAATTTTTAAAATGTGTCCACTATTGCTATGACTGTCCCCTTGCAGGTGCAACAGGAAGTAATTTTTGCTCAAAATTTATGAAAAAGACAACTGTCAATGTGGGGTTATTGGCCAACTTTTTGTAAAACAACATTATATGCAGTTGTACCTACTGCTCGTCATAGGCTGAATTGTGTTCCTCCCCAAAAAAGATACGTGTAAGTTCTTTTTTTTTTATTAATAAGTGGAAGTTCTAATCCTCCCGTATGTCACCATGTGACCTTATTACGAAATGAGGCTGTTGCAGATGAAATACATTAATGAAGTCATATTGGAATAATGTGGGCCCCTTTCTGGTACAGTTTGCATCCTTCTAAGTAGGCCACCATGTAAAGACAGAGGCGTGCAGGGAGAATGCCACATGCTGACAAAGGCAAAGATTGAAGCTATGCTGTAAACCAAGGAATATCAAAAATTGCCAGTTAACCTCCAAAAGCTAGGAAGAGGCCTGGAGTCCTTCACTGTAGGTTTCCGAATGGACCGTAGTCCTACAACACTGTGATTTCAGACTGGAAGCCTCCAGAACCATGAGCTGGTGAATCTCTGTTGTTTAAAGCCACACAGTTTTATGGTACCTCGTGATAGCAGCCCTAAGGATGTGATACACTCCCTAACTATCTAAAGTCCCCATGCTGTGATGCTAGGAGTGAGAACCAGGCAGGAGAGGAAAGCAAGGTAAAGATAATACATCGGAGTTTGAAATGCATGAGTCGGGAATGGCTTGGTGATATTTCTGCCTGGTGAGGTGTTTGAAAGTTTTGGATTCAGAGTCACTCTGCAAAAAAGAGGAAAGCATGGATAAAAGGGCCATGTGACAAAGAGGATGAAGCCCTTAATCCTAAAGGATTGGCCTGCCTCTCAGTGGCTATGCACATCCTTCCTGTGGATTTGCCTCCTCCAGGCACAGAATTATCACCTAACATTTGCAACCTTTTCCTCAAAGCAAATGCAACATTCATTAGGAAATGTAAATATGCAAGTCAGGACTTAGAAGTACAACTTCTTTTGTTTTTTTTTTTTTTTTTACAAATGATGGATTCCTTTTTTTTTTTTTTGCTTGGTTTTGTTTTTGCTTTTTGGCTTTTAAGAGAATTGCAAACACATACATTCTAAACATAGTCCAAATGAGAAAAGCTGATCTCTGCTCTCACATTTGGTTTCAGCAGGTTTTGATTAACTCGATACATTAATTTCCAAAACACATTTCCTAAAATGATCTTAATTGGAATATGAACAGCCTAAAGAATAACAAGAAACTGGGAGGGAAAAGATTTGGATTAAATACAAACCTAAAAAATAAGACCAGATGAGCTATGAACAGTTTATTTTAAACAAATGTATTATTAAAGGAAATTGCTTAATATTCAAACTCGTTAAGTCAAGTTCAATAATTATTATTTTTTCTCTCTTTTAACTCTTTTCGGAATCAGTGCAAACCACACTGAGCTGTTTCATCCCCGTGCGTTTGATTTGTAAATACAGGGCAAAAGAATAAAAACAACACAAACACCCTATTAAAAAATCAGACTAATTGGCAAAATGCCCTTTTCGCTCTTTCAACAGACTTAAAAATCTCAGCCAAGCATCGGAATTTATGGTGGTTTTATCTTTCATCACTGTTGTCAGGTGACCTTGATCTGTTCTCGGAGAATGTAGCTCTCTGCAGACTTCCCAAGTGTAAATCAGCCCTTGAACTTGGTCATGAGAGGACATTTGACACGCAGAGACTAAAATACATCTCTTTTGTGGAAAGGTTTCCTCTGAGTTGATACCGAATTCTTCTTCTTCCAATTACTCACACATTAGTTTCGACTTTGTTTTTCTAGTCTCCTGCTCCCCTCCCTTGAATGACAGGTATATTAGCTCAGTTTGTCAGGCCAGGGGCCTGCCCCCCAGAGAAAACCCAGGAAGGGCTGCCCTCAGGCTTGCAGCAGCCCCACAGGCCCCGGGGGCAGGTCTAGGCCGCCCTCCTGAGTGAGCGCCTGGTAAAGTCGATCCCATCAGGAAGGAGACCATTGGGCAGAGTCCAGTTGTGTGGCTCATGTTGACAGTGAACTTTCTGACATTTCAAATCTGCCATATCAAATTAAGCAGAATAAAGCCGGCTGTTTGCTCGATTATTTATAACATCACAGGAAACTTGGAATGACTTGTAAAAGAATGGAAATATTTCTCTTTCCTCCGAAAGAAGCTGGCCTCTGCCAAGATACACAGCAACTGCCTGGGTATTGCGAATGGTGCAAAAGAGTTCCCACTTCCAAGGTTATTAAAACATACCTGGGTTCATTTCAAAGCCCGGACCTGGGATGAGGATGAACAATGTGGGGACGGCCTGAATGCCACACAGAGCTCTTGATCAGCCCCAGGAACAAAAGCCCAGAGTAACAAGAGCATTTGATTTTGCTGAGAATGTTGCTGACCATAAGCTTTGGCCGAAGGTGTTTATCACCTTAATAAGCCCCAAGGAATGCAGCTGAAGAGGGTGACTTTGAAAGTGGTTTTAACATCCTTGCTCATTTACCCAACCGCACTGAGACCAGAAATCACTGATGAAAGCCGGCAATGGGCTTCGGAAATATCAGTGCTGCTCACGTGAGAATTGTGCGTGCATAATTTTACTTGTTCATTGCAAGACAGTGTGGGATTCATGTAAACAATTTGAGAATGTGGAAATAATAGGAAGCTCTGAGTCACCCAGAATCTTATCATCCAGAGATATTAATTATTAGCATTGGGGTATATTTCTTTTTTTTAAAGATTTTATTTTATTATTCACACACAGGGAGAGGCAGAGACACAGGCAGAGGGAGCAGCAGGCTCCCCTGCAAGGGGCCTGATGTGGGACTAGATCCCAGGACCTGAGCCAAAGGCAGAGGCTCAACCACTGAGCCACCCAGATGCCCCAAAGGGTGTATTTCTTATTTATTAGACTTCTGTTCTATGCAAAATAATGTCCACACTCACAAATCATCTATGAAAGATCACGTCAAGTAATTTTTTAAACTAAACCTAGATATATGCATACACATACATACACACATATACACACACACACACACACACACATAAATATCCACACACATCAATGTATCTATTTCATATTCTTCATTATCTTTGAAAATCTGGTATTTAATGGATGCATAATATTCAATCACTTGGATATTTCATGATTTCTTTTCATGAAAAATTTCTTTTTTGTTGATTATTTAAGTTGTTTACAATTATTTTTTACGCTATTACAAAAAACTTTTTTGTTGATTATTTAAGTTGTTTACAATTATTCTTTTTTATGCTATTACAAAAAAAATGCCACAATGAATATCTTCATATAGAAAACTTCCTATTTTGATATTATTTTATGGCAAATTTTTTGAAAATGGATTTAATTGGGTCAAAAACCCTACATCTTTAGGACTCTTAATATACATTTCCCAAATGCTTTCTAGAAAGTTTGTACAAAGTAACACTGTAGTAGGGATAGATGTGGTTACTCCAAAGAGCAATTTTCAAGGTTATGAATCAAGATTCCTATATCACCACATTGAACTCCTTGAATGCATTTTTTTTCTAGCATCTTCTTTCTATGCAAACCTTAATTGAGTCTGTAAGATAAGTTGTTATTCTTGCTCAGGACTATAAAAAGCATGTGATTATATTGTACAATATGCATATTCACGTACATACCTTATCCATTTATGATTGATCCTCAAAATGTGTTTCTATAGTTACAAAATTTTCTGGTCTCTCTCTGATTATGTAATAGTGGTGACTGTTTAAAAATATACAGAGTTTAAAACTGGAATGTTAAAACAATTTGTGTGCTTATTATTTTGAGGACTCATATATTTGCTGAAATAGACAGTACACAGAGTTGCACAAAAGGCAGGTCCATGTGCTTATGGCTGAGTCATACGCCCCTCACCTTCTGTGTATTGGTCATTACTGAGCACATAGTGCTATGCCAGGTAGGAAGAACAGAACACCCCATTACAGCTGCATGCTGCAAAGGCAGGAGAGCTGAGGGAAAAGGAATAGACAGACAGATAGATAGAATACGACAGGAGATTGGGGGAAGAAGATAAAAGAGGACTGACATAAGCAACAAAGCACAGCAGAAGGATAGAGAAAAGGAATAAACACGAGAGAGGGCATCATGCTCTGCATAGTTCTTTCTAGCTATTTGTGACAAATTTGCCTTTACCTGTGGTTCCTCACCTCCTAAAAAGGGCAATATGGATTAGGAGACAGAGACAAGGGGATAATGATCTACCAAAATGAATTCTGGGTGACTTTTATGCAATCTTCTCCTTTTCTTTCTCCACCTGACCACCCCAACCAACCCCTCCTCCACCTCTTCATCTCCCTCCTCCTCTTCATCCTTCCCTTTCTCATCCTTCTTCTCTTTCTGCCTTATTTCTCCCAAGACAGAAAGGAAACATGTGTATTGGTTCATCATATTTCACTGTTTTTTTTTTGAGCCATAGGATAACAGGTCTGAAAAAAATGAGCTTTTCCACAGGTATTATTTTCTTACACTTTCAACATCTAGATTCTTTATTTTTTTCTTAAAAGATGAATTAGAACAGAAACATCAAATATAGAGCATAGTTGAAGCACTTTAAGTATTGTGACATAAAATAAAATGTTTTAAAAATTACTATTTTCTCATAAATTCATCAAGGTCATTATCATGTATTTAGAAAGGACCTAGTTTGAGAAAGGAGACCCTACTTTTTGGTTGCTGAACCAAAAGAGAAAACCTGTTTTGTCTTCTGTATACACATATACATGCACGATGAATGTATATACACTCATACACATAAATACTTGTATGTATACATGTATACACAAATACATATTCATATTTCATTCACTGATAAGTTCTATTTGTCTCATAAGATCTAATGATGTTATTTTGTTAAAATGTTTGGCTTAAAAATTTACACACTTGATTCTTTTTAAGTTCCAGGCAAAGGCTTATAAAACAATATTGTGTTGTTTCACATTTTCCATGTTTTACATTAAGGGCTTAATGGTTCAGAAAACATTGTAAAACAGAGTCATTGTAGAGTTAATATGAATGTTGCTGCCCACTTAGTTTTCTTAAAAAGAATATTCACTCTTAAGTGAAAAGGCTTTTAAAATGTGTCTTCTTTTTTTAACTACATATCCGTGGGATGCCAATTTTCTTCATATGCCTCAACCAAAACAAAATATTAAAACAGTAAATGCAGAAGACATGACAATCAAGTTGTCTTATTAAAACATATATTACAGAAATTTACAGTAATGTAAAGAAAAACTGTATATAGCCATTCTCACTAAATTATGTTTTTTAATTTGGAAAATGTAATTATTTTTGTCAGTATATGCTTTTATTCTTGCATCAATGGCATTCTTGTTATTTCAAATGAATTATTATTTTGCTTTCATTTATAATACAGTAAATATTGGTAGATTAGAACATTATTTTATTTCTTTAAGCATTTATCTAATACATTTTATTTTTTTTTTTTTTTTTTTTTTTTTTTTTTTTTTTTTTTTATCTAATACATTTTAAAAAAGGAAAGTTGGGCTGGATTTTTTTTTTCTCAGAATGTAGCCTGAAATGATCTATAATAGATCTACTTGAAGTAGTTGATAAAATACAGATACTGAAACTCGTCCCAGTCTCACCAAATCAGAATCTATGAAAGACAGTCCTTTTATAAGAAAGATCTTGGGGATTTTTCAGGTTCCATTAAAATTTGAGTACTATCTATCAGATGACCTCTGTTGAGTTTGAACCCCCAGCTAGTGCAAGGGCAAGCTTGATTCCTAGGTTCCCCGGGCCCCCAAGGCCATCTATATATTTCTCCTTTACAGAGTTGGCAAACAAAAATAGAGTACACCAAGTTAAATTTAAATTTCAGATTCAAAACAATGAATTCTTTATATACATATTATATATATATATATACATATACACACACACATATATATACATATATATATATATTCATTGTTTATCCAAATATTGTGTGGAACATATTTGTCCTATTTTCTGTTTGGGTGCTTTGTTTTGCTAAATCTGTCAGACCTATCGCTTTTCCACCATTGCTTCCAGGTGGTAATATCCATAAATAGACTAAGTGAGACAATATGGGAAAGTCTTACCCACAAGAATTATTAATTGCATAGACTGAGGGTCAGGTGGGAAATGGCTGAATCCAGAAACACTCTTATAATAACAGTTAAGCCTTTATCCATGATCTCACAGTCTTATAAGGCTAACCCCTCTGAACATCCCACAGAATTTGTTTCAGAAAGAATCTCTGTGGAACTCACATGGCTCTGCTTCCAATTACTGTTTACTTCATTTCACTGTAGTATTTCTCATTTTAAAGTCATTAGCACACTGGAAGCAACCTCATTGACAGAGCAACTGGGAGTATGGTTTAATCTGCAATGAAGCCTTTGTTCCATTACGTCAAAATTCACCTTTGCTTTGAGTTGTCTTTCCACGTGTCATTGTAAGAATGTAAACTTTTTTTCTGGCTCCCTTTTATTTTGTCTGCCTCTCCAGGTCTGAATGACCTCTGTTCATGCTGGTATATGTTCTGGGCTCTTGCTATTTCTACTAACCAAAATGTTCTCCTCTTCCAAAAATACAGATTTCCTTCTGAAAAAATACTGCCCACTCAACAATCTTTATAACCTTTCCTGTTTCTAGTACTTTCTGATTCTGCTTGCTGCACATAAAAAGAGTGTTCCCAAATTTCTTTGTGAGAGGAGAAAGGATTCTGTTTTTAAGAGAGTTATCGGGAATAAGACAAAGAAATGCATTAATATCAACTTACCAGTTAATATTTGCCTTTTCTACTGACATCAGCTTCAACAGAGCAGCCTATAAAAACGATCTTTCATTTTTATTTATTCTTCATGGAGCAGAGGGTGGTTCTGATTTTCTAATATCTGGCATTCTCCTCAAATGACTTTCATAGTTCATTTCTACTTTGGCAATTGCCATGCCAGGTTTTCACATATAATACGGTGTTTAGCTTTGGTTAGGATCCAAATAAGAAACAAGATGCTGGCTTCAAAAACTGAAGTTACAGACTGTGAGAAAAAGGGATGTTCTCCTGAATCTCAAAAGGTAAGTGTTCCTGTTCTCATTCAATCCAGCAGTTTAGGCTAGAACTTGACTTTGGGAAACATCTTACTGAAAAAAATCTTAGAAAACCACTTAAGTGGGGGCTATGTTTGTGATTGGTGAGTTGTTTCAGATTTTTTTTCAGGTGATTAATTGATTACTACCTCCAAGAAAATCCCACGTGTTACCTTCAGATATACTTTTTAAAACTGATGGTTTCAACTAATGCAAAGAAAATACCAAGTTCTCACACTCAACTACGTTGAAGAAAAATTAAATGAACCCATTTTTATTTGTGTACATTATATAAGATGGTTCTCTAGCTGAGCTCTGTTGTTTTCTTTAAAACAAAATGGTTTTTCTTTCCTATTTTTTATCATTTATTGCCTAGGCATCAGTGTCTGCTGTCATTACCTACATTTGTCTCATAACCATTGTAGACTCTATGAGAACAGTATTTTTTTTTACCAGGTTTGTATTTCTCTAGGTTTATTTTTTCCTCATAAAGTAAAAATAAGATTACAAGAATATTAAAGGGAATTTTGAGAGAAAAATATCACATTCCTAACATCCCATAGCAAAGCTATTTTTATTTACTTAAATTGCTTTTCATTCCTTTTTTTCCCAAACAATACGTACATGTTATTATAGTTTACAATAAAATTTAGTGCATGGTTTAATTTTGGAAAATTTTTACTTTATATGGTTATTTTAAGGATTACATGGAATATAAATGTGAAGGTGTTTGGCATACTGTCTATCAAATAGGTACTTAAATTGATCTTTGAAACTGTGACTCTAACTTCTTTTTTATATAGTAAAATGTGTAATATCTAATCAAGATAATGCTTCAAAACTCATGTAAACATTTTCAGTGTAGATTCTTTCCTTTTTTTTTTCCTTTCTTAAATTAAGGATGATGATGAATAAATGTTTGCCGTTTTTTCTTTCTATGAATTTTTGAGATTGGGATTCCTTTATAAGAAGATCTGAAAAAATAATAAAGAAAAGAAAAAGAAGATCTGAACACTGGGCTAACAAAAGATTGCACCAGTTTCCATTACCATTAAAATAATTATATTATCATCAAATTATCAGGATAGTTTCTTATTATTTCTTGGATTACCATGAAGACCAGACTTTTTCCAAAATTCTATGTGCTATTTAGTTTTTATTACTTATTACCTATGTCTGTTATCTTAGCTATTTTCATTTTTTTCCATCTTTTTTTTTTTTCTTTTTAAAGGGCAAGTTATAGAACACCAAAGTTTTATGCTGAGGGTGGAGAAATAATACAGTTCAGTGGATCCAAGAAAGGGTTGGGGGGACTGAGAACTCTGGTGGAAGATGCTCAGGGCACTCACCGGGCAACATGGAAGTTGATGGGCTCTCAGTGATGGCAGTGGCAGCCAGGGACTTTGCCAAAAATGGCATATGAGCACAACAGTGGAGAAAGGATGACGGTGATGCAACAATTCCCACTCTCAACACTTGTCTTTTCAGGTATATCAGCCATTCATTTCTTCTTGTCCATGATTTTTTTTAAATTGGATCATATAAGAAAGCTAAATCATACTAGTCAAATTTCTCTAGTCAACTCACATTAGTCAAATTTTTCTTTGACTAAGATTTTCCAGACTATATCTCATTAAAAGAAAGTGGAAAATCTAAATTTGATGCAGTTGGACACTATGGTTAGCCTAAAAAATATTAGCAGTCCCCTTTGCCTCAAGAAGGAAAATGGACAAACAAATAAATAGAAAAGTAGATAAACAGACAAGTCAAGAAGTATTTTGTAAATCCTCTGGTGGGAGGTTGTAGCTGTGGATTCTTTAGGAAATCAGAACACAGATAATTTGAGATATTCACTTCCTCTTTCCCTTTTTCCCTCTTCATTTTGATTGCAATTTAAAGACTCAAGATAAGAAACAAATATATGTATTAAATTTATTTCAGATGATTATCAGAAAGCAGTTGACCCGTTAGCTGTGCCAAGATAAAGAGACTGAAACCTCAATACTTTACAAGTGAACCTAAGGAAATGACACAGTTCACTATTTTGAACAGAAAAGGGGCATGAAGAGTTAGGCACCAAAGGGATATGGATATTTCCCAAATTTGCATGTCATCCTTTCTGGGGTCCATGCTAGTCTTCTCTGTATCAGACTAATTTTTGTAAATGTGCTGCCAAAGTGAGCACAGGATATAGATTTCTCGAAAAACACTATAGTACCACCCTATGTGTTAACTAATAAATAATTAACATATACTTGATTCATGCTCACAATCTGCTTGTGTATTAATAAGCTCATTCTGTTTTTCTGCACGTGAAAAGTGGGAGATGCAAAGCAGGTCTGCTTTCTTCTGACTTTTAACCATGCATGATAAGTAAAGTACAATAACTGGACTTTCCAGTATCTCTTGGCCCTTTGAGAAAAAAAAAAAAAAAAAAAAAAAAAACAGCGTTAAATGAAATAAATTAATTTAAAATGGAAGGGGGAGATTGGTTGCAAAAGAGGGTGTAAAACTTTACTTAAAAGCTATTTCTCCCCTCTGTGCATACTCTGTGCATACTGTAATAGAGTTATAGTTGCAGTAATGGTTTGCTTAGGGGCAAGCAATTAAGCACGTGCAGTCACTCCGCAGGATGTAGATTTCAGACGAATAGCTATTTTAGAAATAAACAAATAGAAACTCATATATGTAATGGCAGAGGCAAGCACTCCTTGGATTTTAAGTTTTAAGAAGACAGTTACACTTTATCGAAATCATTTGTTTCCATATAATTGGGTTCGACTCAGCCTTTTCATTTTCTACATGGATAATTAATAATAATGCTGCCATCCTTACTGTCTTCTGTTGCGATTTAACCATAATAGGGCTGCAGTGAATCATTGCATTAAAGTAAATACAAGCAGTATATGAGCCAATGGTCAATGTAAGCATGCAATTTCTCAGATGTAGGCGGAAGTTTAGTTTTGATTATCCGTCTCCTCTTCGTAGGTGTGGTGGTCTGTCCAGGGAGAGCAGGGTTACTGCCTCAGGCCTCCTCATATGTTCTCCAGATCTTGAATTACTCCTTGTTCTAACATATCTTCTGTGGCACGTGGAGCTCTTTGCAATTTCTTCTAATTCAGAAACAACTGATCTAGAATCTCAGCTCTTGGCATATACCACCGAAGTGACCCTACTATATTAGCTGCATGACTTTTCTAAGCCTGAATATATACGGGAAAAATGAGGTATACAAATAATAATCACCTCTTAGGTGAGTGTAAAGAATCTTCACTCAGGCAATGGGATGATGGGTCTCATAAGCAGGACGTCTTATCCGAGCTTTAGCTACCAGGGAACAGGAAGCTGTCCTTAACATTGGCCTGGGCAGTGGCTGAGCACCTCCTTCAGCCCAGGGCCTGATCCTAGAGACCCGGAATCGAGTCCCACATCAGGCTTCCCTCTCTGTGATTGATCTGCCCTAGACCCAAAATGCTGGACCTCCACTTTCTGCCATAGAGCTGGGCAACTGGGCTGGGACAGACAAGTGGTTTCACTAAAACCTGTGGGTAACAAAACCTGTAACCTAACAAAGGTTTGTGAGGTTTACGTGATACAGTCTTGAAAGATTTAAGAAGATCCAAATGATGCATGGAGGGAAGATTGTTTAAAACAAATGTGAAAGACAACAGATTTCATTAATTTCATAAATTTAGAAAACCTAACATATAGTTTAAAGCATATGAATATATACAGGTTGTTTTCTCTAGACAGTTCTCAGTTCTCTGATTTTATGCAAATAATGTATTAAAATAAGATGGAAACTTTAGCAGGTAGAGTTATAGAGCAGTGAAAGCCTAGGCTTTGGCAACAAGTATATCTGCTTTTGAGTATCAGGTTCACCGCTGATTTTGAGACATATGGAAGTTGCTTAGCCTCTCAAAGATCACTGTCCTCACTGGCAAAAGAATGATAATGATAGTTGCTTTACAGTCAGCAAGCAGTGCCTTAGCAGATTATCTGCATGGAATTAGATCTCAATAAATTTTAGGTATAATATTGAGACAAGTAGGATATGAAGCTAAGGAGCATGGAAGAAGGTGACAGATAAAATTGAAGGTCTCCTGGAAGGATAGACATTGGTTTCTGAAGATAAATTCATAATAACTCAGAAAAGGAATCACATCAGATTATTTCTTATAAAGGTTGGAGTACTCTGATTCTACCCAATTTCCCCCAAAGCTATTTATCAAAATCTACCCCCAAAAAATGTGACTTTGGAATTCTTTAACTCTGATTTTAAAAATCTCTTTGATTTACCATGTTAAAATTAGGCAAGATTTATGAAAGGCTAAAATAAGAATTTTATGTTGTAAACTATAATGCAGACTCACATTAGAATAAGGCTTCTGTTTGGTCACTGTTGGCCCTTGTTTAGTAGATTAATATTTGCTATAGTATATAAATTTCATTTTTTGTAAGATAAATATGGCATTTGTGGTAACTTCTATTCTGAATGCCAGGTCTTTATTCTAGTCATGGTTACAATGTAAAATTATTTCTAAAGGAAATCCAGGTACAATTTATAGGATTCAGACCTATTGTGAACTTCAGGCATGTAACTGAAAGCAGACAAGGAATCTTACTTTTTCCAGAAGCCTGAGCTTTAGTTTTGAAAATCCAAACTCTGCCAAAACAGTTTCACAAAACACAGCTCTATCACTTAACTTTTCTTTGGTTATATTGTGCACGATAATACTAGATAAAATGAAGCATTTTATTCAGAAAACATACAAACCAATGACTTTAACTCCTGTTTGAGATTTCCCTCCTATACATGGATTTCTCTGTGCTATTCCTTACCTAAGGGCTGTATAGAGCTTGCTTTCAGCAAGAATCTGAGCCCATCTCCTTCCCACAAATAACCATCACAATTGATGTTGACACACCTCTTGCTGTCTTTGCTGCTTCCCAAAGGAATTCAACAAAAGCAGGAGAGATTAGTGAGGGAAGTGGAAGCTCATATTATACCACATGCTCTCAAAAACTTGCCAAGTTTAAAGTCAAATTAGGAATTGACATTAAACCTTGAAAAGTTGGTTGTAAAGAATAGGATAGCAACTAAAATTTACAGCAGAATAAAATGTTAGAGTCCTAATAAATGCTCAAGGAGAATATATACTCTAAAAGACTAGATTCATTCCAAGGTTATCTTAGATTTCATAGAAACGTTTCTCTAAGTTCCTACCTGGGAAGTGGGGAAAGAGAATCTTTTAACAATTCATGGAAAAATTATTTCTCTTAAATTACTGTAAAACTACCTATAGCTTTTGTCTATTATATATTCTAACTATGAGACTCTGAGAGTTACTGTAATAGAAATGGAATTGTGAAATGTATTTAAAAAAAAAAAAGCAGCAAGTAACAAATTGTATCCAAAACAAAAGCACCATACTCAAGAAGAGACTTGGCATTTTTCTAGCAGTTCATTTCCTACCAGCTCCCATGACATTTAATAAATCCCAGAGTTCTAGAGCCACACCTAATCTCACCTACATGTCCTTAGCCCTCAAATGGTCCGATAGGAATGACACTAGTTAGAAGCAGCAAGAGTTTATGTTTGATAGCAATGCAGAGAGAGTCAATCTTCCAATAGCATCAGTAATTTCAATAAAGTAAATTTAGAAAACTTGATTCTGACTGTCATAACAATTTAGAAAGCTGCTCTAACACTACCTCCACCTCCAAAATTCTGGAGCAATTTATCCCCTCCTGTGGTCAAAGCTAGAGTGGGTCATAGATACAATAACACAAATTTTAAAGCATGTTCAATTCTCATAATGAAGTAGCTGCCCCTGGTATTTTTCAGAGCATTCTGCGGGAAAGCTCACTCCTGCATAGCGCAGATATGTCTAAAGAGAAATCGAAATGGCCAGAGTTACAGAAATTAATTAGATGAAAACTGAGAAGTATTTGATGGTGGTAATGTGATCAATTGTTGCATAAAGAAATTAAGAACTTTCTGCAAGTAGTGGTGAATGTCCTCACTCAAGGATGTGGCCTTTCAACATAGACAGATAAGGATAAACTGTAGCACCTTCCAAAGCAAAGCAGTGAGCAGAACAAAGGAGAGCATCAAGCTGGAGATAATTCAGCTGTATCTGGCTAGCCTGGAAGAGATGTGGAGTTCAGCAAAGTATCCCATTTATGAACAAGCACGCATGTAGAATTTGCTACATGGCAGGCCCTAATCCAAGCTCATTAAAAATATTAACTATAATTGTCCTCATGATAACCTATGCAACAGAAACATTCACCCTTGTTTTGCAGATGAGTAAACTGAAGTACTATGTGGTCAAGCTCCTTGCCTAAGGACACAGACACAGTGAAGGGTGTGCTCAGGATTAGGAACCAGGCACTCTCTACCTCTAGGTCAGCGCTATGCTGTCAACCCCAAAGATGAGTACTTGCAGAGTTCAATGGGACACTTTGCCTCAGCTTCAGCAAAGGCCTTAGCTATAAGAGAAGAAAACAAAAAAAGAAATTAAGGCAAGTGCCCCCACATTCTAAAGACAGGCCCTTTGCAAAAATTCTAAGTCAATCAAGGTGATGCTGCCATGAAGACTAACCCTCCTCCCGGTGGCTCAACCACAGAGGAATGTTTCTTGCTCAAACTATAGGGTATCAGATGTTGGCTGGGGTGTCTTTTTCAGCATGTCTACTCTGAGACCCAGGCTGAGGGCAAGGCCTCTCTCAGAATATTGTCAGTTGCCATCCCAGAGAGAAGGAAGGCTCTGGTGGGTTTTACATCTGTGTCTTATGTGTCTACATGTAACAATTGTCATTTCTACTTACAACTTATTGGCCAGAGTTATTTACATTGTCCTAACAACAAAACATAGGAACTAGAGGAACAGTCCTGCTATATGTATGGGGAGAAGGAACCATGTCAAAGAATGGGAGAAGAAGAATATTGTGCCAATAGCAGTTCTTTGCACCACAAATAGGGTAACTTAAAACTCCTTATTTATTTATTTATTTATTTATTTATTTATTTATTTATTTTTAATTGATTAAAGATTTTATGTATTTATTCATGAGAGACACACAGCGAGAGAGAGAGGCAGAGACACAAGCAGAGGGAGAAGCAGGCTCCATACAGGGAGCCTGATGTGGGACTCGATTCCGGGTCTCTAGGATCAGGCCCTGGGCTGAAGGAGGTGCTCAACCACTGTGCCACCCAGCCACCCTTTAAAGGGCAGCCTGGGTGGCTCAGTGGTTGAGCATCTGCCTTTGGCTCAGGTCATGATCTTAGGGTCCTGGGATTGAGTCCCACATCAGGTTCTCTATAGGGAGCCTGCTTCTCCCTTTACCTGTGTCTTCTGTGTCTCTGCTCTCCATCTTTCTCATAAATAAATAAATGAAATCTTAAAAAAAAAACCCACAAAACCCTGTTTTAAATACTTAACCACTTAATCAATGATTTAAGAGCAACCAAGTATAATAGGGTCATTGAAACTGGTGAGAGAATATCCTTAGAAAAAGTTGTTGGAAAAAAAAAAAAAGGTGTTGGAGTGTCCTAGCATCTGGACATTAATTGTTTTACTTATTATTATTATTATTATTATTATTATTATTATTATTATTTTACTTTGAAACAATATCAAACCTACAGAATATATGCAGGCACAGCAAAGTCCTTTTTCTTCCTGAATCAGGAGTGAATAAGACACTGACATAATACTCAGCACTCTCAAATATTTTGGTGTGTATTTCCAAGCAATTGACTTTAAGTAATGGACATTAGTCTGGGTAATGTGGATGGACCTCATTCAATAAACTAAAAGGCCTTGAAAACAAGAAATAGAAGTTTTCCAGAAGAAGAGGAATTTGGCCTCAGAATCATAGGACCATAACACAGAAACCCTGCTTGAGTTGCCAGCCTGTCAGGCTTATCTACATATTTCAGAGTACAGAACCCCCAAATTATCTGCAAATTCCTTAAAAGTCAATAAATCTCTCTAATATAAAATGCATTATATAAATTATATAATTATATTATATAGATAGATGATATTGATTTGTCTCATTACTTATAATATTATCTGCTTCACTTGATTAAAGAAGCATCTACCAGTCATCTATATTAAAAAAATGTTCATTTATTAATTAATGAATAATTGGTGACTGGTAATTTGGGACTATGTAAATATCCCAGTCCTCACCAAAATTTCTAACATCTATGTCTCTATGAATCTATGTATCATCCGTCTATCTACCTATCTATCCATCCATCCATCCATCTATATCAATGTGTTTTCACGGATTCCCATTTATTCAATGGATTATAATCAGTTACTGTCTTCATTTGGTACTCAAATTGCCTCAACATTGACCAATGTTGAGCCTTTCAGCCTTTCAGGCTGTCTTCTTTGGCCCTTCGGTACTAGTTATCTTTTATTGGGTACTTCCTTAAATTCTGACAAGATGTTTATAATTCATTTTGTATTTTCCCTGGTTCAGCCATGGGGTCCACTGTTCTGAGGAGTCTTAGACTCTTGTAGGGAATGGTTATATTTCAAAACCAAAATCGTGGTGTTAGGTGAGCTCACTGCCCTTGGGATATATTTCATACACATATTCTCCACCTCTGACCACTGAGAGGGACTATCAGCCATGATACCCCAAAGGCAGTGAGCTCATCTAATACCTCACATGTGTCTACACCTGTGTGTCCCTCTTTCTTCTCTTTTTTTTTCTCTATCAATAGATATATAGATATAAATAAATAAATAATATAGAGAGATATATAGTTTTATACCAATATTTATTTCTATATCTCCCTATGTTTATCAAAACTAGGTGTTTACACTTATACCTCCAATTCCAATCCAACACCACAGGATCCACCAGTCTTTTAATTTTCTTCATGCTAGATAACCCTTCTGTGGGGGACAGTTTTCTCATGCAGTTGGGTACCAAGATTCTCTCAGAACACCCCTCTGTATGTACATACTCTTTACCCCACTTAAAGTCTGACACTATGGGCTAAGCCACTGCTGCTGCTACCTTCTCTACATAGGCAGGATTCTCCTCATCCTGCTCAGGTTCTTACTACCCCTATCAAGGTTGTCCTCTGATACAGATGCCTAGAATCTAACACTATGTTCTAGGCTGCCACCATTCCCAATTGGAGACCATTCTCACCCTCATTGGGCTTTCTTCTCACATTGGGCCATTATAGTGCCACTATACTTTTCCAAGTCTTCCTTGCTGGTCAGACCCCATTGCTATGGATTGGAATTGTTTAAGAAAAAAAGCTAGGAAAAGGAGGCAAATGAAGAAGAATAACTGTAAGGAAAGAGCCTGATAACTTTTTAAAAAACATTTTTTTGTTTACTTATTTGAGGGAGAGAGAAAGCATGAACAAGGGGGAGGAGCATTTTTTGTTTACTTATTTGAGAGAGAGAGAAAGCATGAGCAAGGGGGAGGAGCAGAGGGATTAGCAAACTCTTCGCTGAGCAGGGAGACCAATGTGGGGCTTGAACCCAGGACCTCCAGATCATGACCTGAGCCAGAGGCAGATGCTTAACTGACTGAGCCACCCAGTTGCCATGAAATGATTGTTTTTAATTATCTTAAATGGCTCTCTGAAAATTAAAGTTTACAGAGATCAATGAAACAGAATAGAGAGTCCAGAAATAAACCCATGCTTTTTATGGTCAATTAATCAATGGCAAAGGAGGCCAGAATATACAATGGGAAAAAACACAGTCTCTTCAACAAATGATCCTAGGTAGACTGGACAGCTATATGCAAAATAATGAAACCGAATTACACCATGCACAAAAATAAACTCAAAATGAATTAAAGACCTGAATGTGAGATCTGAAACTATAAAATTCCTAGAAGAAACTATAGGCAGTAATTTTCTTAAGATCAACTGTAGAAACATTTTTCTAAATATGTCTTCTCTGGCAAAGAAAAATTAAACTATTGGGACTACACCAAAATAAAAAGTTTCTGCATAGTGAAGGAAACCATTAACAAAATAAAATGACAACTTATCGAATGGGATAAGATATTTGCAAATGATATATCCAGTTAATGAGTTAATATCCAAAACATATAAAGGACCTAGGCAACTCAACAACAGAAAACCCAAATAATTCATTTAAAATTAGGCAAAGGACCTAAATAGACATTTTCCAAAAAACACATACAGATGGCCAACAAACACATGAAAACATGCTCAATAGCACTAATCATCAGGGAAATACAATCTAAAACCACAATGAGATATCACCTGACAGAATGGCTAAAATAAAAAATATAAGAAATAACAAGTGTTGGGGAGGATGTGGAGAAAAAAGAACCCTCGTGCACTATTGATGAGAATGCAAATTTGGTATAGCCACTGTGGAAAATGGTATGGAGGGTCTTCAGAAAATTAAAAATAAAATTACCATGTGATCCCATAATTCCATTACTGGGTATTTACTCAAAGAAAATGGAAACACTAATTCAAAAAGATATATGCCCCCCACTATGTTTATTGCAGCATTAATTATAACAGCCAAGATACAGAAGCAACTCAAGTGTCCATCAATAGATGAATGGATAAAGAAGAAGCTATAATATAATTAATATAATATAATATAATATAATATAATAATATAATAATATAATATAATTCCTTGGCAAGATGACATACTTAGTAGGAGTCTTAAGGAAAAGTGATATTACTGGTTAATTGGAGCCAACTAGTTCTATGGCCTTATAGAGAGACAGCTCCCCTCTCTGGGGGTGACTTTGTTTTTTAAAGGTTTTACTTATTTATTCATGAGAGAGAGAGAGAGGCAGAGACACAGGCAGAGGGATAAGCAGGTTCCACGCAGGGGGTCTGATGTGGGACTCGATCCCAGGACCCCAGGATCATGCCCTGGGCTGAAGGCAGGTGCCAAACCGCTGAGCCACCCAGGAATTCCCTGGGGGTGGCTTTTATTATTTTATTTTATTTTTTTAAAGATTTTATTTATATATTCATGAGACACACACACACAGACACACACACACACAGAGACACAGGCAGAAGGAGAAGCAGGCTTCATGCAGGGAGCCCAATATGGGGACTCATCCCAGGTCTCCAAGATCATGCCCTGGGCTGAAGGCAGTGGTAAACCACTGAGCCACGTGGGCAGCCCCTGGGAGTGACTTTTAATATTTGCAGAGGGAAGGTGTTAGACTTGCTTATCTCAAAGATCTTTTGTATCAGTAACATTACTTTGATTTGAGGATCAAATAAAAAGCAATTTATTTTCCTCCCTTAGACTTTTTTTTTTTTTTTTTTTTTTTCTGATTAGGTACATTGTGCAGTAACAATGCATTCCTTGTCTTACTAAGAGATCCATTAAAGAAAGCATTGTGACCCAGAGCACAGGCCACCTTATATTTCCATGAGAAAGCTTTTAAGCACTAAGTTTCTACATGTATTATTTACTTTAACTTCCCATCTCTCATGGAACTAGACATGCCCTCTGTATCCTAACTTCTCCATCACCGATGAGAACACTTTTATGTGGTCAGATTTAACTTTTAATGTAAGGAAAAAGTTTTTTGCTTAAACAAAACAAAACAAAACAACAACAACAAAAAGCAACCTTGGAATTGTTTTACGGTTTGGGTTTCTTTGTGTCCTCATAAGCAGATTTCTCCAAATTGCAAACCTAGTCACATTATTCATAGTGAGGAGATCACCAATTACTTTTAAGATTTAGCCTCAAAGAGGCTTGATTTTTTTAATCAGTATAATGGAACTCAGAAGCATAAGGGAATCATGTTGTTTTTGACAGGAAAACATAATTGTGGCCTAGATTTTGGAAGCAGAAAATACAGTCCTTTTCAGGGTAAGAGGTATCTGCTTTAGATTGGGATTTTCAAAATAATCAACCGCTGTCGGTGTGTGTGTGGACAAGGATGAAAGGATAGGAAGGAAGAAGTGAGAATTTGCCATTCATAGCGCAGCAGGCTCCCTTATGGAGTCAAACACAATGTAATAGGAGCACAGACAGTGCAGGGGGTGGGGGGGGGGTAGTCCAATGGCCCTCACAACATCAGAGGAGGTTGGAAGCTGTTGCTCGATTTCTCCATGGTCTTAGACAGCTCCAGGCATGAGACCTGTAGTCCTACCATTTAGAACTGCATTTTGGTTTGTTTTCAATTGATTTTTCAGTCCAATAGTTCACTGGTTATATATTTGAATAAATATTTCAGGGATAAAAATCTGTGGGCACCTTCACCACATGAATGCTACAGAGTCTTCTAGGACATGAGCATTCACAACTTAGAGTCAGCACCGTGGAGTCTCTTACACCACAGCTTGGAATCTGGGAAATGTGTGAAATTAAACACAATGTAATGGGGTCAGGCTTTCAAAATACTACCTATATTTATTAGAACAAAGTGATGTTTCACATTATAAGGAGAAAAAATGTTTTTCCTCCTTCTTTCCTGCTCTAACTCTTCCATAGCCAATGTGAATGCAAACTCTTTGATATATTTAATGGAACAAAAGGCAGCAGGAGCCTGATCTCTGGAGACCCCCTATGCCAAACTAGATAATTAACTGCCCTGAATGCTTTAAGAATGTTGAAGTATATTTTATCCAGTGATGGTTTTGATGACCCAGAATGTCCTTTCTGACCTCCAAGCAGATGTATTTGATCTCTCTGTGTGTATGTGTGTGCATGTTAAAACAAATGGAAACCTCTTAGTTTATTAGCTTCAGCTATTAATATATAAGATATTTGCATATTCTTTAATTTTTAACTTTTAAATTAGGTTTTAGTAATCTCTACACCCAACCTGGGGTTTGTTCAAACCCGTGGCCCAAGAGCAAGAATTGCATTGCTCCACTGATCAATCCAGCCATGTTCCCCAAGGTAGTTCTAATTTTTTATCCGTAAAATATTGTGAACATGCCCATTGTCAAATACAAATTTACTAAGATAGGATATACTTGAGTGTTTCTCTGCTTCATAAAAACCAATAAACTTCATCAAGAAGAGATACTAAGCCCTAGTCCCAACTTGAAATCATCATGTCAAAATCTATTTCTATTTCCTGGATTCTCTCTCATTCTCTCTCTCAGTCTCTCTGTCTCTCTCTTTCTCTTTTTCTCTCTCTTATTCTCTTGAATCTGATGTTATTTCTATGCTGGATAGAATCACACTTAAACAATATCCAAGAGAGAAACACAAAATCACCTTAAAAGACACAAATTTCCTGAAGCAGAAATGAAAACTTCCTGCCTCACATAACCTCACCTGGGATGTTCGAGGTAAAGCTAGTTCTAAACAATCAGAACAAGAAACATAAAAACTCAAGCCAGATTCCATGCTTTCTCTTACCCCTTATTTTCTCTGTGATTTGGCTTAATTTTCTCCCTCTCTATATGGGCTTCTTTCATTTTCATAGAGTGTATGCTGAAGCCACAAAGCTGACGTCACCACACACATCCTCACAAAACTGGTATGATCAAGCAGCAAGAGAATTATCGTAATTGTGTATTGATATTTGATATCTCTCTGAAACTGTGTGCTTGCTGAATTCAGAAGCCTAGAGATCAACCCAGTGCTTACCACCATGAACTCAGAGGCAGAGTTTTTAGAAGACTATGTCATGTGTCCTCAGGTCTTTGGTGTATGAGCCAAAGTGGCAGCTCTTGTATATGAATTGAGAACAGCTTGTGCTGGAAAAGAAGAAAATGAGGATAGTGTATCCTTCACTCTCACCATATAGCAGGGGAGAGATACATGATCTTTCTGTCTTTGAAGCAATAGGCCAGAGCAAAGCTTCTGATATCTCACCTTAGAGGACTGCTTGACCTGTCCTGTGCTGAGGCCTGAACACAATCCACACTTGTGCCCCAAGAGAATGTTACGGGCCAAGAGCAGATAACGATGGCACCAATTCAAAATAAGGCATTAGTGTCTTTCTCCAGCCCTTTATCATCTGTCCTAAAACTGGAGGGGTTGGGAGAGAAAAGGCTGTGGATCAAATGTGACCTAAGATCAAAGTGAAGAGCATGAAGAGAATATTAACATAGAATAAATTCCAAAGAAGACTCAGGCAGACTCATTAAGTGTTGTCTGCAGTGTTTTCAAGGGGAGAGCAATGAATATTAGACAGAGAATCGTTGAAGGCAGTGCTAAAAATTAATAAATAAGACCCCTTGTTGTGTACATTCCTGGTGACCAACACCTGAACTGATGGTCCAAAGCACTGGCTTTATAAACACATGGAGGACCACCTTCTCCCTCCTGAAGCTTCAATACTTGGTCTCTGAAAAGATATTGACCTCTTCCTTTAACCTCAACTAAGAAAACCCTTGAAACCGATTCTGATTGGCCCACTTTCATTCAAAAGACCACTTGAGTGTGTGGTGCATCATGTATGGATCAGCACCCTCTACTCTCACATATTTAGAACTGAGAGAACTTCCTCAAAGTGAAGAGACTGCTAAACAATCCTCAAGAAGGAACAGTTTGAGCAGATAAAACTGTAAGTGCCCTGAAAGAGAAGACTACAGCTTTTACAAAGAAGTGAGATCACTCTAGAACTCTCCTCTGTCCAAAAATCCTTTATTTTAGTTCAATTACTAAATTTCTCCCCGGTCTTTCTTCAAATCCTTTCTTTCAAATAATTTTCTTTGTATTCAGAAGGCATTATTTATTGAAACAAGTTAAATTTTTAAAATAGAAAAAAAAAAGATATCTCAAGGAAGCCATAAATAGTTTATCCTTGAGCAAGGTGGGTGTTAGAGGTACCAACCTCTATGTAGTCAAAACTCCAGGTATAACTTTTGACTCCTCAAATCTTAACTACTAATAGTCTGCTGTTGACCAGAAGACTTAGCCATAACATAAATAATCAATTAGCACGTATTCTGTATCTTGTATGTATTATAAACATATAATTGTATATGTATATTCTTACAATAAAGTAAGCTAGGGAAAAGAAAATGTTATTAAGAAAAGCATAAGGGGGATCCCTGGGTGGCGCAGCGGTTTGGCGCCTGCCTTTGGCCCAGGGCGCTGATCCTGGAGACCCGGGATCGAGTCCCACGTAGGGCTCCCGGTGCATGGAGCTTGCTTCTCCCTCTGCCTGTGTCTCTGCCTCTCTCTCTCTCTCTCTCTCTCTGTGTGACTATCATAAATAAAACAAAACAAAAATAATACGAATCCCTCTAATTTTTCTTGAACACCTTTTTCCTAGAATATTTAGTTTCCCATTAAATCTGTAGGGCCTGGCATAGATTATGCATACTGACAGTAGATGTGTGTATGCATGTATGCATGTACTTAGATGCATATGCATACCTATTTATACACATGCACAAATATAGAGAGAGTCACAACTTCTATGTAACAAACAAGCAGAGGAGTTTAGTCTTCACTGTTACTATAGGCTGTGTACTTGCAGAATTGTATTTTTAGATTTTTTATTTTCCATTTGCTGATTTCAGATAGAGAAGTCGCTGTGATTTCAGAAAGAGAATTGCTTGGGAGTTTTTGCTTCCTTCTTTGCATTGTAGTTTAATTATTTTTTAATTTAAATATGTATTTAAATAAGTACATATTTATTATAAAACAAATGAATTATAAAATAAAATAAGTTTATATTATATTTAATTTGTTATACTATAGATCAGGTATTGTGTTTAAAAACTTCTTTGGTGAGTGGTTTCTCTTGTAAGTTATCTAAGTCACTTTGAAATCAAACATTAAGACTGTATTATCTGAGAACAAGAATCATCTGAATTCCATTTCCTAATGAAACGCTATAACATTGGAAGTAAACCATAATGGTTTCTATTTTACTTCATGTTAGCCTCATTGATTCCTGTTGGGAAAATTTCTTTGATGCCATTTGACTGGTTGTTGTGTGTTCACCTCCCAGGACCATACACTCTCCTAATATAAGCTTCTCTCATACTGGAAAGTCTTAGCTTCATGAAAGCAGCTCTTGGATGTTCATCCTTCCATACCATTACTCTCCGAGGGACGGGGTTAAAGAGAATGACTTTCTCAATTGCCACCTTGTCCCAGCACATCATTCCCGGGAACATTTCCACTTTCCTAACTCACACATTTTTGAAACTACATTATGTGCGTTGTAATGATTCATAGTCAGCTGAATTTAATCAGTGTAGACTCTGCAACTGTCTCACCTTGTGATATATACACTTTGATAGACACTGACAGTGTAGAATAAATTCCTAGAATGCAGGGAAGCAGAGATTTTTCAAATTTTTTTTTATCTGACTGTCTTGATATAATTCCTGGTACACTTCTACGTGCAGAGAGATCCTTCATAAATGCTTGAGAATATTTCTGAGCTCAGATAACTAGTGTTACGGAGTGACAGAGCTTGATGCATCCTTAGAAATATGACTTCAGCACTTTCAGTTTTCAGAAGAGAAACTAAGGACCATAGATGCCAACTTGCTTTTTCAAAACTTTGGCAACAGCCTGCTGGCAGAGGAAAGATGAAGGCAGAGATGGTCTCACTTTCATCCAAAACTCTTTTCTTGTCACTAAACCAGGCTGCCTCTTCATTTCTAGAGTCCTAGTTAATTCTGAACATATCCAGTGGAGGAGAAAATGAGGCAATTTGTCGCTTGCCTTCTCTAGATTTATAACATAAACATCTAGATGCTGTGGTTGAATCTGTAAGGTGGATAAAACTTCCAGGGGACCCAATTCCATGAATGTGCATTGAATGAGTTACAGAGATGGAATGGTTATTCCATTAAACACTTGAAGTTATTTCCTTAATGGAACCACTCTCTTGGCAGTGTGTGCCCCCAAACAATCAGCAGATCTATGAGATTTCCACTGTGCTGTGTCCCAGAGAACAGTCACAACCTAACACAGGAGAATGAGTAATATTCGAATGCCTTCAGAAATAATATGGAGGTAATGATCATGAACACTTCTGGACCTACTGGGTCCACCTGGTTTGGTTCCTCACCCTTGGCTTCTATTGTATCCACTTTCTACTCTTTTATTTCCTTGGTCATGACTCCCCTACCCCTTTCACTCTATCCCATCCCTAGTTGATTTCCCACCACAGCTCTTCTTCATTAGGAACTCTAATCATTTTCTTTCCCATCCTCCTTCTTTTTGTTCCTTAATGTCTTATCATTTGGCCAATCTACAAATATTTGTAGATTGTAAACCCCTAAAGGCACAGACAAGACACTTTTGTTTCTGGTGCCAGTGTAGAGTCTGGCTCCAATAGATGCCTCAGGTTGATGAATACTTAGTGGGCCATGAAAATTAAGATATTTTGGTATGTAAAAAAATGACCCAGGAAGAATATGCTAATGGCTTCACTCTAAAGCATTCGTCTCCGGGAAGAAAAGGATCTTGAGTTCCATTCAAAGATTTTTGAATGTAAAGTAATCTGACTATAATTTTTCCAATCATATGATGAAGGTGGCCTCCTAATGTCCTAATATAAAGCTGGTTCCAGTAGTAGGAAGTCCAAAAATAATATCATTGCTTAAAGTACCTAAGGAGGGTACTGTCCATGATCGATTTCTCAAGGGAATAGTTGACATTTATTTTTTCTTTCATTTTCTTTACTAGGAACATGCAAATAACTCCAGAATCTTTGGGTGCAAAGGAAAGGACCATAGAGATAATTTACTCCTATAGATCCCTACCTGGTTTTTAAAATCCATGAAGTCTATAAAACTTTGTAGAATTTCAAAAACCCTGATAGTGACATAAAGTAATAAGATGTTTTTACTTTTGCCTGAAATCATAGAACTCAATTTACTGGAAATTTTGAGCTCAGCAAATAGTTCTGAATGATAGCCATATATATATTTTTAATTTAAAATAAAACTTGGGGGGCTCCTGGGTGGTTCAGTCAATTAGGTGTCTGCTTCAGCTCAGGTCATGATCTCAGGGTCTTGGGATTGAGCCCTGCATCAGGCTTCCTGCTCAGCAGGGAGCCTGCTTCTCCCTCTCCTTCTGCCACTCTCCCCAGTTTATACTCTTTATCTGTCAAATAAATAAATAAAATCTTAAAAAATAGAAGAAAATAGAATAGGGACTCCTGGATGGCTCAGTGGTGGAGCATCTGCCTTTGGCTTAAGGCATGATACCAGAGTCCCGGAATCACGTCCTACATCAGGCTTCCTACGTGGAGCCTGCTTCTCCCTCTGCTTATGTCTCTGCCTCTCTCTCTCTGTGTCTCTCATGAATAAATAAATAAAATCTTTTTATAAATAGGATAGAATAGGATAGAATAGAATAGAATAGAATAGAATAGAATGAAATGAAAAAAACAAAACAAAACAAAAAACGTAGAGCCACTTGGGTGGCTCAGTTGGTTAAGCCTCTGAGCCTTAATTTTAGCTCAGGTCATGATCTCAGTGTCACGGGATCAGGCTCCACACTCAGCACAGAGTCTGCTTGTCCCTCTCTGTCTGCTCCTTCTCTCTCTCTCTCAAATAAATAAATTAAATCTTTAAAAATAAAATAAAACTTAAATATAAACTTACAATCAAATAAATAAATAAATAAATAAATAAATAAATAAATAAATATTTAGAACTTGATGCATTTTTTTTTCCCAATTTTGAAACCTAATGGACAGGAGGTGGAAATAATGTATGTGGTTGTTAGCAGAGGAAATTTTTGGAAAATAGATCTAGTTCACACTCTTCAATTCATTGCTGAGAACAGTGATATCTGGAATCATTAAATGACTAGCCTTGTGTGTCCAAAGCAGCAAAGGGCAGCACTAGGACTTCTCCTCCAGGACAGTGTGCCCTTCCTTATTTATGTATGTACCACTATATCATTCAAGAAATGCAGCATGAGCTATCTCTCATACATACTCAATCCTGACATATTTATAAAACATTCCATAGGCCTTCTGGAGTTATCTCATACAAGTAGGCCATACTTGCTTGTACCTTGAGGGTTTTTGAAACACATCTACAAATCCCTATGAGGTGTGTTCTTTGTTGCTTTTTGACCCAGTGATGGCTTATTACTTCAATACTCCGAAGAGCCTACAGAGACAAATGGCTCAGAGCTTCTCGAGCTCTATAGTGTGTGCTAGAGCAGATAAAACCTGTTTGTGATACAGGTTAAACCTCAACAGTCTCCCTGCAGGATTACATTCTGCTGTTTCCACTAAAGGGAAAGAGGAGATTTTAGATATAAATGCACATTAAGAGTTGAAAAGACTTTTAGTGAACGGGAGCAGAACACGTTTAGTAATATAACAAAACCTAGCCAGCAGTGTCTTCAGAGAGGTGCACACTGGCTATATGAGGCTCAGAAAACTGCACAAATGTAATGCATGATTTTCAAATACAAGGTCACTCTGACAGTTACTCTACAATGAGCTGAAACCCTAAAGATCACTTGACTTCATGTTTTTGGGGAAAACTAAAAATCATCTCTCAATTTCCTTGTATTGTGTTTGACTTGTATTTCTTCGTAGATTTAAAAATTCCAAAAGAAGCAGCACAGCTTATTCTATTGCTCAAATATTAAGCTCATGCATTTCCTCTCTCTGAACACTTTTCACACACACTTCCACTTGGAAGACCCCATTGTAGTCATAGTCCCCCCAAATACTTTTTTAAAGATTTTATTTATTTTAAAGACAGAAAAGAGAGGGAGAGGGAGGGAATGGGGTGGGGGTGGAAGAGCAGATAGAAAGGGACAGAATAGTGCTGAACTCAGAGCCCAACATGGGGCTCGATCCCACAACCCTGAGATCATGATCTGAGCTAAAATCAAAAGTCAGATGCTTAATTGACTGAGCCACCCAGGCACTCCCATAGTTCTCCAAAATATTGATTGTATTTATATATTTAGTCAGGGGCAAGGAATTGGATGACACCCTGCATTCTAAATTATTATTATTATTATTTGGTCATTGACTGGATTTCTTGTGTCTACACGCAGTGTCTGGCCAAAGGCAGGGGCTCAGTGAAGTGACTGGAATTGTTGTCTATAATATAAATATTTGGTATAGAACATTTGTTGGGATTAAAATCAATGATTTGTTAAGGGGAATCTCTGAACCTACCACCTTCACAAGTAAATGCAACTTCCTCATGAGATGTCACTCTGTGTGAGTCAGTCTGAGAGTGGTGAAAACCCACCTTATTTTATAAGTAGAATTGTGTCTCCCTCAAATTTATATGTTGAAGTCCTAGCCCCCAGTACCTCAGAATGTGACCTTCTTTGGAAATAGGTCTATTCAAGATATAATGAGTTAATTTGAGATCATTAAGATGGGCCTTGATCTAATCTGACTAGTGATCTCATGAAAAGGGGAAGTTTGGAGATAGTTGTGTGCACAGAAGAAATTCCATATGAAGCTGGAGGCAGAGGTCAGGGTTATGCCTCTCTAAGCCAAGGAATGCCAACAATTACCACCAGACCACCAGAAGCTAGAGGAGAGACATGACATAGGTGTTTTGTCATTGTTGACTTTGTATAGCTCTCACAGGGAACCAACTCTACCTATATCTTGATTTTGGACTTCTGGTTTCCAGAACTGTGAGACAATATATTTCTGTGGTTCTAAGTCATCTCATTTATTATAGAAATCTTAGGAAACAAATACACCTGCTGATGCAGGTTCTGTGTTTAAAATATAATTATTAAAAAAATAAAATATAATTATTTAACTGGCACTTCTTAATACATTTGGAGAACAAGTAAGCTGGTTGTGCATGGATAGCCTCAATGTCAGTGGGAAGCCCAGCCATTCAATGCTTCAATTTACTTAACAGGAGTCAGTATTTTGCTAATTTGAGAAATGGAGGATCTATTAGTTACATCAAAGGTTTAGCCCTACTAAGATGACATGAATTTTCAAAGCAAGGTACTGTCTTTCCATCTGCTTGGATGTATCGATGTAAGGGAAGTTCCTCCTGACTGTACAAGGAAGAATCCAGTCTCCTGGGAACTCACATATTTGAGAGTCATACCATTGATGGATGATCTTATGGCATCTTCATTTACCAAAACCTAAAATAACAAAGAAATATAACTCTCAATTACTTTTGACTGAACACCCTTTCTTTTCCTTTACATTCTATCTAGAGAGCAGATACAAAGTGGAATGATAGCTTTCTCGAGTTTTATCCTTACACTGCAACATGCCTACTCTTTGTAAAGAATGACTTATCTAGTGTCACTTCTGGAGCTAGAAACTCAGTACTTAATCAAGGAAATATTGTAAGGTATTGTGGTTCTGCCTATTTTCACCCCCCCAAAAATGTATGATGTTGTAAAACCCACTTAAACTCTAAAGGTTTTAATCTCTTCAGCAGGAAAATATATATAGAAAGGGTTGGAATACCTCTAAGCCATTTCTAACTCCAACTTTTAAAAAAGTCTCTATGAGCAATTTATTTTGTCATCCATCCAACAAATGAATACTGAACACCTGGTACACATTGGGTATGCTGTAGGGCCCTGCTCTCATGGAGTTTGCACTTCAGTGGAAAAGACAAATAATAAAGTTAAAATTTAATCCATCTCTGTGAGAGTATTAGCTAAATCGAAATTATATATTTATGTTTATGATCATAATATAATCGATACAATATATTATAATCACCACTGATATAATACATTGCAACTGAAATAACATATTACAATTAATTTATTATATGACATGATGTAACATAACAAATGTGTGGGGATGGAGATGGGAGAGGACCACTGCTTCGTCTTGGATGGACAGTGAAGCATTCTCTGAGTGGGTGATATTGAAGCCAAGACTGAATGACAAAATGAAACCAGTGTGGGATTATTCCAGATGGAGGGAGCAGCAAATACCAAGATCCTAAGGGAGGAAAGTGCTTAGTTGGTAGAGGAGCCTAAAAGTAGTTGTTGTCCTTGGTAACCAAGGTGGACAGAGGTTAAGACAGGATTTGAAAGAGGATTGGCTGGGCCACATATGACCATGCAGACTTTGCAGAAGGGTATGATTTCTGCTTTGAGGTTCAGTGGCAGGTCATAGGAGGTTTTAAATTGAAGAATGATATGATCTTATTTTTTTCAGCAGTAGTAATCAATGCCTCCTTCACCAAGGAAAAAATTCTCAAATGGACAGTTATACACTTTCTCTTTTTGTTGCTTGGAATTCCTTCTTCCTCCTTTGTATTATTTCTCTTTAGCTATTCTTTTTTTCTCCCCCATTTCTTTCTTTATTGATTTCTAAATTTATTCCTCTTCCCTCTCTCCCCCTTTATTATTATTATTATTATTATTATTATTATTATTATTATTTTGCCTTCATCAAGCAGCACCTGAGATATACTACCACCAAGATTATTTTAACTGAGCAGAAGAAAGCTGCAGATCCCACTAGGGGTCACCTCTGACCCACTGATGAGTCCTTAATCCTGCAATTTTGCCTAGTGTTTATAGCCAACCAGAGACACTTATTCTCCTGTCTCTATCTTCTTTTACCTTTATGACCCCCTAAGGATCCGACTCAAAGGCATTGTGGTCCACATCCTCCCTTGGACCCAAGCCACCCCAGGAGCCAGGCAGGCTATCAAAACAGGCCTGCCCCAGATGATTCCTTTTGTTCAGAGTAGATTGGTGCTCTTGAACTGGGAACTTGGCTCATTGACAAAAGTGGCATCATTCTGCAAAGTGGAATGTCACCGGAAAGGCCGTGATTGTATGAGGAATGCCTGGACTGTCTGTCTGCCTCTTGCCAGCGGGCTGCCTGAGGGTCCAGCAGCCAGGCTTCCTGGAGCTTCCTTCAATTGTCTTTACACACAGAATTTAGTACCCACTTAAAGACATACAGACCTGCCCTCAACCTTCTGCTGAAAAAGGAAACTTCCTGTAATTTATTTCCAACCTGGTTGCTTTGGAACTGACAGTTTTATTAATTGGAGAAATTTCATTATTTCATAAGGCCAGTTGAGGACGTCAAGGACAAGTGGGTCCCCTTGATACTCTTCCTCTTGCAATTTATCTGCATATATTAAAATATGCCCATTCACATAGTCTATGTGCACACATATATCTGTTCTATATAAAGTGAAGAGGTGAAACTCATCTTTATACACATTTTACTCTACAAGTTGATGGTAGATTCCTTGAAAGATCAAGAAAGTGGCAAGTTTGCTTCTGTTAGATGAATTAAGGAATTGAATTTGTAATCTGTAAAATTTTCTCTTCTACTTTTTTTCCTTATGCCCAAATTGCTTTTCTAAATTTATTTTTTTTATTATTTTTTTTTCTAAATTTAAATTTAATCTTTTGGAAAGTCTTGGTCAAATTTTCATTGTTTGAATTTCTTGGCACAAATGCATGCATGTGCCTAATTGAATATTAGTCTCCATTTTAGATTGTTTTACCGTTTAACATGTACTTTCACTATACTTTCCCTACATTACACATTCCTGTTCATTTCAACTTATAAATTAGAATTCTAAGTCTCACTAGGATTAAAGACTTTCCCAAAAGTTCCATGTCTAGCCTGTAACAGATCAAGGACAAGACCTAAGATCTCATGCACTGAGGTCAAATTCAGTGCCCTTTGCCCTACAAGTTCTTCAAGCTTTTTCAGTGAAGGGCTAGAGAGTAAATATTTTAGGTTTTTCAAGTCATATGTTCTGTATCACAGATACTGAACTTTGCTGTTGTAGATCAAAAACAGTCACAGACCATACATAAATAAATGAATATTGCTGTGTTCTAAGAAAATTATATTTATGGTCGCTGAAGTCAGAGTGTCTCATAATTTTCATTTAATTTTCATAAGTCACCATTTTCCTTTAATTTTAATCGCCTATGTAAAAAAATAGTTCATTTATCCTAACAAAATAGGCAGGAAGTGGGATTTGACCTATGAACTGTAGTTTGTAGAACCATCTATGAATGGAATTATTAGCCAGACAGCTGAGACCTGAGTTCATTTTAGCCCCTCATGGAATGAGCAATATTAGGTCTCCAAAGTGATTCTCATCATTATTAATCATTAGCTGAATTTCAGAGACCTGTCATCAGGGATTAATTTCCACCAAGATTTCTCTTAAAGGAAAATAAAGTGAAAATATTAATGAATAGGTACAAACCTCCTAAGAGTGGCTCATATTTTTAAGAAACATGTAATGTAGAAATGACTTGCTTCCTATTGAAGAGTATTATTCATAAATTCTATGATTTTTTTAAAAGATTTTATTCATTCATTCATTCATGAGAGAAGAGACATAGAGAGAGAGGCAGAGACAAAAGACAGAGAGAAGCAGGCTCCTCTCAGGAAGCCTGATGCGGAACCCGATCCCTGAACTGGGATCATGCCCTGAGCCTAAGGCAGACACTCAACCACTGAGCCACCCAGGCACTTCCTATGAATTTTTGAAGAATTCCTGAAAAAAATCAGGGAAATATGAATATTTTTACACTCATTTTTATTCTATTACAGCTCAGTGCAGTTTGACAACAATAAACCAATTAATTGGGTTTTGTGGATACAGATGAGAATATAACTCAGGCTACCCAGTAAAGCAAACCTCCCCTTTTTCTGATTATTTAAGCAAGAAAGAGTTTGCAGATAGTTGATCAAGATAAAATAATAAACACTTGCATAATGATCCTGGAGCTAAAAGACAGAAATGAAATAGTACTAGCAATTAATTCTGTAAAATAAATGCTCAAGTAATATTTGTTAACAATTATGTAAAAGGTTAGAAATCAGACAAATTCTTCCTGGTTTAGCAATTAGCTGATGCTGGAAGACAAATCTCTAATTTCCAGATCTGGTCCCTAAATCAAGAGCAACCATGGGCCTTTAGTCAAATTAAATTAGAAGCCAAGAAAATGGAAAATATCCCATTGACATTTCATCTTATTCCTTTTTGAGATAACGATTCTGGAGCTTGGTTTCTATATCCATGCTTATATTTAAAGCAGAGTAAAGACTTAAAATATAATATGGCTATATAGATGCTCTTCTGGGGTAAAAGCAGCTCCATTTTGGAGGTTGATGGCAGGATTAAGAACAGATCTGGCAAGTTATTGAGGGATGAGGGGGTGAGGGAGATCACTGGCTCTTTTGCCTGCCAGTCTTCACGTGACTGTATTACAGGAAACTGGAATGCTCTAGCTTCTCTGTCAATCCAAATTCTGTCCACCTTCCAGGAAGGCCTTCCTCAATTTTAGATTCCCTCAATGAGATTTCCTTAATTATACCTGCTGGTGAAACTATTTTATTTCTAATTAGAGTAGCATTTCCTTAAGTACCAGAAAAATCATTGTTGGTGGATGTATTTTGGTATTTTCTCTCAAAAAGAAGTAAACTGCTTAAGGGGCCAGGCCTCTTACCCTTAGAGCGTATTCCTTGGGTTGTTCCTATGATAGGTCACTCTTGCTCGACTGATCCCTTCTTTTCCAAACACTGATAGAAGGAAAAACTCTACAGGTTACATGCTCAGTGGAGGGCAATTCTCTCAGGGCTGGCTCACGGGTTTGGGTTACAGGACTTACAGATTTCCCATGACAGAACTGAAAATAGTATTAGTACTAAGCATTATCAATGCATGGAAGGGATATGTACCTGCTGAGTAAGGAAATATATGATGGAAAATGTCCGCCTTCCATTCCTCAGAGCACCATTATCTTTATTTTCTTCTCAGGTCAGGCTGTGAACATTTTATTCATGCCCAACATAATTTTTGAAAACTAGCATCATCCTACTCAAAGTAGGCTCATCAGTAGTCAGAGACTGCCTTGACTTTTAAGATCAACTCAACGGCAACTCAGAAACGATCTGCAATTCAACATCCTCTAACCTGCTTGGCTCTCACTTGCTGTTTTACATCTTGTAGGTGAGATGAATGTTATAATAATCTCCGTATCTGCCCAGGATTGTATGTATCATGCTTCTTAAAAATTAGAACCTATTTTACTTAAGCATATTGGTAAAAATCAGAAAAGTATGTCAACAAAATTTGGAATGAAAGTGTGGATACATATAGTACTGTGAGTCATTACATTTTTTGAGTGATAACTTGATGTGAGATGTTATTCTAAGCAATTTATTTCTCTCAACATCTTGAAAGGTAGGTACTATTACTATGTTCTCTTTTATAAACGTTAATGGAGTAAACTGAAGTCCAGGCAGACAAATTAGATTGACTATCTTGAGATACACTCTAAGCAAAGAATGGATTTGAACTTGGGATGGTAGACTCTGTCACCTGTGTCATCAAATCATAGAAGAAAACTGTAAAAGTATTTAGATATGGGCTACTTGGGTGGCTCAGTTGGTTAAGCAACAGCCTTCAGCTCAGGTCATGACCTCAGGGTCCTGGGATCAATCCCCACATTGGGCTCTCTGCTAGGAGGGGAGCCTGCTTTTCCCTCTCCCTCTGCCTGCCATTCCATCTGCTTATGCTCCCTCTCTGTGTCAATAAAAAATGTTTTAAACTCTTTTTAAAAAAGGGAAAAAAGGAAGTATTTAGTTATGAGTGATAAAGATATTAAAATTGGGCCACTAAAGGTTAATATAAATGGGACAATGGTTCTTTGCCTGGAAAGAGAGTTTTCACATGGGATCAAGTGTGCAAGAAATGAATCTTATATTTCTATGTGGTGTTTTTACTCATTCAAAGTATGAGCTTATTCAAAGCATGAAGACATACTATTGCCCAGCACAGATAGTCAACAGTGAACAAAATATACATGAATCCTACCTCATAGTACTTTTAGTTCACCTTCATGAAGCTTTTCCAAGGTTTCAAGGTTTGTGTTCTTTGGAATAGCATAGAATCTTAAAAGTTGGAAGAAAACTTAAAGATCACTTCTCTTTTTCTCTCTTTTTCACACTGGCCTAGTTTGTAGGCTAAGCAATACCATTAAATCCCAAAGCAGAATATGCATTGACAGTTCAATCTAATTCACTATCTTACCATGTTCCAGAAACTGTGCTGAGGATCTAAATCTCTTGACCTGCAGAACTCATGTCTCATATTTACTACCCACATGTGCTTAGCTTAGACCACAGAACCCAGCATTCACTAGTACTTCCCATATTGCTCCAAATGCCACAGCCCACCCTGCTTAATGGCCTTGAATTCTTATCCATGACTTCTTTGTATCAGAACATTTCTATTCTCTTCTTATTGAAAGTTTCTGTTCCACTAACTCATTTTTTCTTAGTTTTGAATTTTATGAGAAATAGATCTGGAAATATGAATGCAAGTACACATAGTTTTGTGCTAAAACTATGGAAGCACTGCCAGAGGCATTAGAAAGTGATTGGGAAAATGAATGACCAATAAAGCATTCATTAATAACCAAGTCACCACTGTGGGTAGGTGGAGAAACTAGAGGCTAAAAGGGACAGAGAAGAAGTGAGATGCTTTCCTGCTCTAGGATTCTATAATGTAGAGGACACAGCCTTGAAACCTCATTGAAGGCTTCAGAAAAAATGAAATGATAGTTTCATCAGGGCAGCACCTGCATATACTGTGCTTACCATTAGCTATTTCTGGGAATTTTTAAAAGTCCATGTTAAACACGAATCTCTGCGTTATCACTCCCAAGAAATGAGGGACAAATGAACCAGCACCTCTAGCTTGTTGGGTGAGTGCTGCTCCCTAAGGATGTTGACTCCCCTGTACTTCTGACCTGGCCTAAAAGCAGCAAAGTAGGATCTAGAAACTTCATTGAGTTCACAGGAAGGAGGGAAGGAAGGGAGATAGGAAGGGAGGAGGAAGGATGAGCAGATGAAAGTCTAGCCTATATTACTGAAGCGATGAGGGCAAGGAACTTTGGATGGGGATGAAGAGCATCTTCTTCAGTTCCTAGCATGAAGGTTGCCATCTAAATCTTAATCTTATTAGTTCTATCTCTGGAGACTAGAGACAGTCCCTTCACCTAACCGGTGCCTGAATCTTGACCACAGACCACCTTGCCTTTGATCACTTTGCTTACCTACCTGGAAGAAACTTCACTAATGTTAAATTCTGTTTCTGCCCCCTTACCACTTCCACTGGTTTGAGTATATGGCCCCTGTATTAATCAGAGAAAGAGAGCCCATAGAAAATATATATTAAGAGATTCATTGCTAAGAAGTGGCCATGTGGCAAGAGGGGTTAACTACGTAAGCCTAACATCTGTAAGACACGACTTACAGTCTTGGATGAGCTTGGAATGAGCTGAAATTTCAGCCTAAAAGTAGAATTTCTTCTGGAAAGTCTCAGTTCTGTACTAAGATCTTCCAACTGTTTGAATCAGCCCCGCCAACCTGCAGATTATCTACTGTAATCTCTCTTACTTAAAGACAACTGATTGTGGCTTGAATCACATCTATAGAATACCTTGACAGAAATAACTAGATTACAAAAAGAAAGAAAAAGAAAGAAAGAAAGAAAGAAAGAAAGAAAGAAAGAAAGAAAGAAAGAAAGAAAGAAAGAAGAACTAGATTACTTTATGACTGACTGTCTGGGGACTATAGCCCAGCTATAAAAGCTGACATAATTCCATTTTAGACCATAACTCATAAAATGTGGCATATTTAAAATCTAACCCTCTGTAGAATGTGAACATTTCTTCCACTTTTTTCTAAAAAAAAGGTGATTTCAGGACTTCAGGAAAATAATTCCCCAGAATAAGAATGTATTAATAAGAAGGCTATAACTTTTGAGCTGTGGCATCAAGCAGACTCTACATTAGGGTTGAATTTGAATTCTGATGGGCACATGTAACAGTGTGATTTGCGGTAAGCTTTTATACCTCAGGTCTCTCACCTGTAAAAGGAAAAGCTAATCATTATTATCAGAT
The DNA here is from genome assembly GCF_003254725.2 of Canis lupus dingo. Taxonomy (NCBI): domain Eukaryota; kingdom Metazoa; phylum Chordata; class Mammalia; order Carnivora; family Canidae; genus Canis; species Canis lupus. The sequence continues at coordinate 56,062,593 of NC_064250.1, forward strand.
GCACTATACAAAATAGCAGCAAAATTTCAGTAAGACAGAGAATTTCAGTTTTCCTTAGAGTCCCAGTGTATTTTCAGGACAATTATTGGTAACACCATTTTTGCTCTCCAGAGTGACCTTGTTTGGAAAAGAAATAAAATAGTCATCTTAGTTATATAGTACTCTAAAAACTTTGGTTATTTTAATAGCAGCTCATTTCTATAGGGTAGCTATAATTTACATATCTGATTTATTTTATCTAACTCCAGAGGATGGACAGAGACTGAAGTTGAAAGCTACAAAATGCCTTCTTAAGCTCAATAAAAGAAGACATTTTTCGAACTTTTGCAATATCTTCTTAGGGTAGTTCTTCAAAAGTTTGCAATTCCTCGAGCTTTATCTTTGCCAAATGAAATATTTTCAGCGTCTTTAGTCTTTTTCCATGTGATGTGGCTTCTAATGCCTAGATAATTCTGATAATTCTCTTTGGAACAATCCACAGGTTTTCAGTGTTACTCTTAAAATGTGGTGCCAATATTTTAAGTCCAAGTATTTTCTATTCAGTTCAGACCACATTCGATGGGATTGTCGATATCCTTTCACTCGTTTTTTTTGGGTCACATTAGTGTAAATAGCAACGCATGATTGTCTTGTCTGCCCTGAGCTTGCAGCCAACTAAATCCTTGGGTCTTTTTCAGTAGAAATATTAAGTTGGTCAACTCTACTTTCTACTTAGGCAGCCTCAAAAGTCCCAGACTTAACAAAATTGTTCCCTCCACAGAGTGGCTAGATTCAACAGCCACTTATCAGTGCTAACCTGTGCTCATTGAAGTCATTAGTTGAAATTTTGAAGGGGACAGAGTCAAATGTTAGAGTTCATCATTGATCTGCTAATCAACATGTTTTATAAGTAGTTGTTCAATTGTTCAATTATATATTAATACAATCATCCATATTTTGACAACTTATAAACAAGGATATCATAATTCAAATATATCAAGATAGAGGTAGAACTTTGCTATGTACCTAATCTGCTATTAATTATGAATAAATAAATATATGACTTTGAAATAGACAGACTTGGGCTATAATCCAAACTTATCCCCATAATAAATGCGTGACTTTGGGGAAGTCATTTAATCTAAATTTCACGAGTCTCTTCTTTCAAATAAGAATATAAGGTGTTTGGGTGGCTCAGTCAGTTAATATCTGACTTAGCCCAGATCATGATCTCCAGGTCTTACATCACGCTCTGAGCTCAGTAGGGTGTCTGTTATTCCCTCTTCCTCTGCTCCTCCCCCAGCTTGGGCTCTCTCTCTCTCTCTCTCAAATAAATAAGTAAGTAATTAAATAAGTAAATAAAATCTTTAAAATATAAAATATCAATGTAATCATGCATCAGGTAGTACATGGAAAGCATCTAGCACAATACCTCATAAGCTCTTGACAATAAATAGTTCAGTAGTTATTACTGTCAATGCCACTATTATTAGTGTTAGTACTTCCAGAACTGGAAGCAAGCACAGAATTAAGCTCTTGTTTATTTTATAAAACACACAATTGAATTCAGGAGAAGGGAAGACATTTACCTAAGGACTAAGATTGTTGAGATTTGCTGTAGGTGTTTACCAAGAGAAAATGAAAATTGTATTCATTGTCTTCACTTCCTCACTATCATGTACTTCTCCAAGGTCTGAAATATGTATGTCATCTTCAAGGCTCTTCTCAAATTTTTCTTTTAAAGTATTTCCTCTGAACCTACAGGTGAGAGATCCAAAGGCTTCCTCTCTGACATTTTACAATTTGATTCCTTAACTGCATTTGATTGCTGAAACCCTCCCTCTGTAAGAAACTTTCTTTTTTTTTTGACCTCCTTGACTGGAGTCTCCCCTAGCACACCACTTCATCCTTGTCTGTATCAATTCCCTTCCTTGGCTTTGTTTTCCTGGAGTAAATATGATTCCTGCCTCTATCACAGGTCTCATCCTGAGTTATCTCATTTATTTCCACAGCCCCAGCAACAACTTTATGTTAGTGATTCATAAATTCATTTCTCTAACTCTGATTTCTTGTGGTAGAGCTATAGTTCATTCCCTGAGAATCCATGTGCTTTTTTTGATGTTTCTGGGCCTCCTTTCCATTAGGCAAGACCATATAACTGCTTCTAGACATTAGTCTGGAAGTTTAAGTGATACATCGCACTTCTGAAGCAAAGTACAAGCAAGAAAATAGGATTCTTCAAGTTGTTTCTTCCTCTGACACAGGAATGTTAGAGTCCTTGTGCTCTAAATGGTGATGTTGTATAATATTGGAGTTTTATTAGCCCAAGACCTTGAGTCACTGACCACAGAAGGGTCTCTCACTGATCTACATTGGTTGTGTAATGTGAGTGAGGACATTTATTATGCTAGGCCACTGAAATTTGCAGTCTTTTCTTTCTTTCTTTCTTCTTTCTTTCTTTCTTTCTTTCTTTCTTTCTTTCTTTCTTCTTTCTTTCTTTCTTTCTTCCTTCCTTCTTCCTTCCTTCCTTCCTTCCTTCCTTCCTTCCTTCCTTCTTCCTTCCTTCCTTCCTTCCTTCCTTCCTTCCTTCCTTCCTTTTCTTTCTTTCATGTTAGCATATAGCATAAATGGGCCTATTTTAAGTAAAACACCTTATAGTTTATTACCTTTGTTTCATCAATAGGTTTCTATGTCAATAATCATCAAAAATGACAGGTCCAAAAGAAGATCTACTCAAAAATATTTTTACCTGAATATTTTTAATGATTTATCATGTTCTTTCTGCAAAATAGCTCAGTGATGCCCCTCATTTCCCCTTCCTCTTCCATCATCCCATGCAGAAGGTAATTGACTCCAAAGACAGTTATTACCTCAGCCCACTATGTCCAGATTTTCCTCATTCCAAACCACATATTCTCAAAACATTTTCTCTTACTCAGTCTACAGTGAAAGGACTCTCTATCCACTGTCAAAGTGTAAGCCCTGAACAGGTTTTGTTTTGTTTTGTTTTGTTTTGCTTTTTGCATTGCAAGTGCCTGACTTAAGTTTTGATTGCCAGGCCCATTTCAAAAAGGCATCCCAATAAACACCTTGCCAGTCACCCACTTTTTCCCTCTGAGGCTCCTTTGTTTTAGAGATCCTGGTTGATTTAGATAACTGAACATCTGGGCCATTTGTTTTTTTTCTCTTCTCCAGGCTTTAAATTACCTCTTTTGTTTTAAATTCACCAATAAAGAGTGAGCCCATGAAACTCTAGGCCTGCATCCTCAACCTCCATAAAAGCAGAACCTCAGACCCTTTTGCAACTCCCTTTTTCTCTCTCTCTCTCAATCCTCACAACCTCACTGTGTGGCCCCTGCTATGCTATGTAATTTCAAAGACTTAAAAATAATCAACATTTATTTTTTTCAAAGATTCCTGATGATTGTTGCTGAAGGACATCTTATGGCTCTAATGATCTAGAGGGAGGTCTTGATTCAGTCATTGGTATGGAAATAGGGAATGTGGATGGGGAGGTCACAGAGTGCCCCTGAATATTTCTAGCCAATAGCTTTACTCTTCATAGGCGGAGATGCATAAAACAACTCCTTCTGCCTTTTTGTGTTTTATTTCATAAAACTCTACTTACAGATACTGTTATTTAATCTGTGACAATTAATAAAAGGAAACTTCTTTCAAAAGGGAGCTGGGAAACCAGAAGAGGAGCTCTCCCGTGCTCTACCACTCCTCAACTGTAGACCTCATGCTTCAGAAGAGACATACATTGCAAAAGATACTATTTTAGCTACTTTGCTACCCCAGTAAGAGGGAGAAATGTTTTTCTCCTCCTCCAGCAACAGCCCAGCCAATAAGAAACTGTCACAACAAAATAAATGAAAAGCTACTCTAATTGGAGCTCTCACTTTACTCCAATGGAGTTTTTGTTTATGACAGCATTTCCAATGTCCCCCTTACCTCTGAAAGAGAATGTTCTTATTCTTCGTTCTTCAGATGCTCCTATGTTTTTGCCATAGATTGCTTTTCCTAAATTGTAATTCTCTGTTGTATCTGAATAAACTCATTTTGCTTGTTAAATACCTAAGGATTTTATTTTTGAGGTTAACAAATCATGGGGTGCAGGTGGCTCAGTGGATTAAAATGAAATGTTATTAAAAATGTGTTGAGGTTGGGATGCCTGGGTGGCTCAGTGGTTGAGTGTCTGCCTTCAGCTTAGGTCATGATCCTCTGATCCAGGATCAAGTCCCATATCAGGCTCCCAGGGGGGAGCTTGCTTCTCCCTCTGCCTGTATCTCTGCCTCTCTCTCTCTCTCTCTCTCTGTGTGTCTCTCATGAATAAAGAAATAAAATCTTTAAAAAAATGCCTTGGGGTTTAAAGAACATAATGATTTGTTATTTTCATTTTTATATCTCTTTCACATACACTGCACCTAAAACAATGCCTTTAAACGAATGCTTTGTAACTGTTGTTTGAATCTCTGTTATCCTATCCACATCTCTAATTTCTTTGCCATCTACTCCCCAAATATCTACTTAATGAGTCTTTCAAGAATCCTTGAAATACTGACAACAAGATTACTGGTTTATGAAGTTCAAAATTAATCTCTTACTACTTTATTAAAATTTGGCATATTTGCTTATCTCTGGTATTTGATAATGCCTTGAAATATTGACAGTGTATCAGTAATCCCAGGCACAAATTATGTTAGTATGTACTCGGCCCTTGAAATCTGAACTCATTAAATGTACCTGTTGCTCTCTTACAAACATCTCTCTAATCCTGGGATTTACTTCCTCTTAAGTATTTGATTTACCTTTCTCATTATGAGGACCATTGCCTTTAAAGGGAAAGAGGATGGAAAAATCAGAGATAAGTCGTGCCGCTTTCTCTATACAATCTTCTTATACTTTATATGCCCTAGAAGCAATGTGTCCCTTCACATCTTTATTTCCTCTCCTATCTTTCTCCTCTCAGCAAACTACTTATACAGATTCATTAGTCTGTAAAGAGCTCAGATTTCTATTCCGGTAATTTTTATCAACAGGTATCACAAAATAAGATTTTACCCTCCTCCAAAACAGTTAATCCTTCTACTTCCTTTATCTATAGCTCCCCTCCTAATTGCTTGGTTTCTTCTAACACAATGTTTATAACTTTAGTGTATAAACCCATTGTATATTGGTATTTAATAAAAACCTGCTTTTTCCTGGTTTTAATGTATTTAACTTTGTGGTTACTATCCAAACATGACAGAGTTTTTAATTTGATTTTATACATAACAAAGATACTGTGTGAAATTGTGTTACATAAATAAGAGTTGGTGTGGGAAAGATCCTTTTAAGGAAATATTTCTGCTCAGATTTTAGTATGCTTTTGAATTGCAAATCATAAAAAATGTGAAGAAATGAAAAGATATAACTGTTATTAACAATTTTTAAAAGATTTTATTTATTTATTCATGAGAGACACAGAGAGAGAGGCAGAGACATAGAAAGAGGAAGAAGCAGGCTCCCTGCAGGGAGCCTGGTGCAGGACTTGATCCCAGGACCCTATGATTACCACCTGAGCCAAAGGCAGATGCTCAACCACTGAGCCACCCAGGTGCCCCCCGATATTAACAATTTGGTATATATTTTCCAGACATTGGATGAGTAAATGTGTGTGCATTTTTTTCTGTATTTATATTAATGTACCTACATATTTTATACTAGTGGGACTATGTATAACATATATATTGCTGTGTAGAGTGCTTTTATTTAATAGCATATTGCAAATATGATTGATGAAAATATCTATATCTGCCGCTTTAAAAATTAAGTTTATTTTTAAATTATCATAGAATAAAATTGACTTGACTTTTTTTTGGTGTACAATTCTTTAAGTGTTAACCCATGGGTAGGTTTACATAATCCCATGATAATCAGGATACAAAACAGTGGCGTTGCCTACAAGGCTCACTCAGACCACACATTTTAGTCACCCTCATGTCTAACTCCTGGCAAATGCTGATGTGTTCTCTGTCCACTATAGCTTTGTATTATCAAGAACATAATTCAAATGAAAACATACAGAATTTTGAGGCTGGCTTATTTCCCATGGCATAATACCTTTAGATTCACCCAAGTGATTATATGTGTCAGTTGTTCATTCACATGTATTACTGAAGAGGATTTCATTGTATGGATGCAACAGTTTCTTCACAAGCCTTCATCTCTTGAAGAGTGTGTAAGTTGGTTCCAATTTTGGGTGATTATGAACAGAGACACCATAGACATTCATTTACATATTTTTCTGTAACCAGAATACTTAATTTCCTAAGGTAAATACCCAGGTATGCCACAGCTGTGTCTAATAGTAAGTGTATATTTAATTTCATAAGAAACTGAAAAGCTATTTCCCTAAGTGGCTGTAACATTTTGCATTCCCATCAGCAATATATGAGAATTCCAGTTGCTCTCCTTTCTTCTTACCACTTAGTATTATCCATTTTTAAAATTGTATTATTGTCATTTTTAAAATTTTAGCTATGCAAATATGTGGAGGTATTCTAGTGGCTTCAGAGGTTGAACATCTTTTAATGTACTTAATTGCTATCTTTATTTCTCCTTAGGTAAAGTGTATATTCAATCATTTGTCTTTTATTTAACTGAGGTTTTTTTTAATTTTTTTTCCTGTTGAATTTTGAAGGTTCTTTATATATTTGGAATACAAATTGTCAGAGATGTGATTTGTAAATGTTTTTCCAGTTAATGGCTTGTCATTTTAATTCCTTAATACTCTTTTTCACAGTGGAAAAATTTTTGTTATGTTTTTAGTTAAATTTGCTAATGTTTTCTTTTTATGAATTTTGTTTTGGTTTTTATGTCTAGTATCTCTGTCTGGACCGGGGCAAGAAGGTTTGCCCTTATATATTCTTCCAAAAGTTTTATCTTTTATATTTGGATACATTGTTCTATCTTGATTTAATTTTGTTTTTTTTTTTTTATTTTATTTTTTTATTTTTATTTATTTATGATAGTCACAGAGAGAGAGAGAAAGAGGCAGAGACACAGGCAGAGGGAGAAGCAGGCTCCATGCACTGGGAGCACGATGTGGGATTCGATCCTGGTTCTCCAGGATCGCGCCCTGGGCCAAAGGCAGGCGCCAAACCGCTGCGCCACCCAGGGATCCCCTATCTTGATTTAATTTTGTAAGAGGAATGAATTTTAGGGCAAAGTTTATTTTTGTGCATATGTATATTTGATTTTTCTATCATTCATTGAAATGATTCTTTCTCTTGAATTGTGTTTGCAATCTGCAAAAGGTCAATTGCCCATATTTATGTGTGTTTACATCTGGACTCTATTCAGTTCCATTCATCTATCTAGCTATTTCTTCAAAAATACCACAGTACCTTGACTACAGTAGCTTCAAATTAAGTCTTAAAATCAGGTAATGTAATTTATTCAAATTTATTCTTCTGTTTCAAACTTGTTTTAGCTACTCTAGTACCTTTGAAAGTTCATGTAAAGTGTAGTATTGGTTGGGAATCCCGGGTGGCTCAGCAGTTTAGCGCCACCTTCAGCCCAGGGCATGATCCTGGAGACCCGGGATCGAGTCTGACATCAGGCTCCCTGCATGGAGCCTGCTTCTCCCTCTGCCTCTCTCTCTCTCTCCCTCTCTCTCTCCCACTCTCTCTCTCTGTGTCTCTCATGAATAAATAAATAAAATATTTTAAAAAAAAAGTTTAGAATTGGTTTGTTTTTATTGAAGAAAAAAAATACACATATTTCCTTCCGGTATTTTAATTATAATTGTGTTAAATCTGTAGATAAATCTATGGGGGATTGAATTATTTCATTATGTTGAGTTTTCCAAACCATTTGCACAGTTTCTTTCTCCATGTATTTAGGTCTTTGACCATTCAGTACTCAGTCTGGTATCTGGATGGTGGTTTATCTGATTATCCAATCCTTTAACACTATTATATGCTAATCAGAATTAGATTTATTCGTGCATAGGTATGGGTTATCCCAGTTGTTTTTTTTTTTAAGTAATCTCTACATCCAATGTGGGGCTAGAACTCACAACCCTGAGATCAAGAGTCACATGCTCCACTATCCCCAGTATTTATAGACTACATTGCAAAGACCCTTTTCTGAGCTCTCCCTTTCAGGATCTCCTTGGTACTTACCAGTTCCCTAAGGATCCTCTTTTCAGTTCATTGGGCAAAGATAGTTGGGCCTTCAATTATATCACTTGGCTCTTTGCTTCTGCAAAGGATCTCAGGTCTAGGATCAAGTAGCAAGAGAGAGACAGAAAGCTACAGGGATTCCCCTTGACTTGCTGAGAATCAAAACTCTCTGGATCAGGGTGAAGTTTTCCCCAGTTGAGAGGTTTTATTCCTTCCAGTGGGCCTCTTTCATATTACCAAAGGATTACTTGGAAGCTGAGATATGAGAGAAAGGAAAGAAAGAAAGCAAAAACAAACAAAAACAAAAACAAGGGATTTCTGTATTCTCTTGGATCATTAGAAGTTCCTTTTCCTGCAACTAGAGCCAGAACCAGAGGATTTTCCCTGGTTCTCTGTCTGCACCTGGGGTTTAGCCTGCCTGCAATCAGGCTGGAGGATATGAGAAGTGAGAGAAAAAGATGAACTCTAAACAATTGGGTGGCACCTGAATGAATTCTGGTCCTCTTCAACAATAGTCTGCTGCTATTCACAGTTTAGATTTCTTAAATTACTTTTCCATCCATTCTGCACAAATTTTATAGTTGTGTCAAAGGGAAAGATAGGGAAGAGTGTGCTTACTCCGTGTTACTGGGTACCTGAGCTCCCCATTCTGCATTTCTTGTAACTGAGCAATATTGTGCTATGTGGATTTGCCATATGTATTTGCATAATTAGTCTCAAATTGCTAGCAATTTGATTTATTTCCAAAATTTTGCTATTTTAAACATTAATCTCAAATTGGTAGCAATTTAATTTATTTCCAAAATTTTGCTATTTTAAACATAAGTAAAACCCATCTTTGTGGAATTATGTGTTTATTGCACTGTTACTAGGACAAGTCGCTAGAACACTTTCTAACTTTAAGTGTATGTCGATTTGAGTGTACATAGACCTTGCCAAATTGTTAACCAGATAGTTTGGATAAATTGATCCTTACACAAGCCTGTCCATTTCCTGCCTCTGCCTCCAGTGGGGACAATTATTTAATACTTTCTACCTTTATAGGAGAAAAAATATCAGTTTTTATTTTCAAACCTTTGGTCATGAATATTAAACATGTTTTTTTAATTTTATGAGATATTTTCTTTCATTTATGTGAGCTGTGCTCTTTTTCCATTAGGCACTATTAGCATATTAGCCCTTTCTTACAGATTTATAATAATGTATTTCTTATAATTACTAAAAAATTAGATATTTAATCTGTTTGCCATATGTGCTATAAATGTTTTCCCCAAAATTATATTTGTTTTGAGAATGATTTAAAATTTCTGTAAAAAACATAACAGACATATTAGCTAAATGACTTTTTTAAATATTTAAATTTTAATTAAAGAAATATAAAATAAAATATCCTGACCTAAGTATCATTCTAGGAAAGTTATCCCACTCCAAGTGTATAAAAAGATTTGTCAAATTGTATTCTATTGTATTTGCTATTTTTGCCTTTACATATAAATCTTTACTATATCCAGAAAATTATTATAAATGTTATATTGTAATCATTTGAATTTATAACAGCTTCAAAAATCCAATATGCATACATATTCATGGCAGCATCTAGATTATTCTGAAAAAAGAATGTTAGGTTTCAAGAAATTTTTGTTAGTAACTAACAAGGAAATTTAGTTTCCCTCCTTTCAAGCTTATAAAACTAGTAATTTATACTAGGAGAGTTTTAAATATAGAAGTATCTTCTTAGGGTACCTAGGTGTTGGCATCCCAGTTGGTTAAGCACCTGACTCTTGATTTCAGCTAAGGTCATGCTCTCTGGTCCTGCTCAGCAGGGAGTCTACTTAAAATTTTCTCTCTTCTTCTCCATCTGCCAACTCCCCCAGCTCTTGCACACACACACACACTCTCTCTCTCTCTCAAATAAATAAATATTAGAAAAAATGTCTTCTCAATATTAGATTAAACTTCTTTGCCCATATGTATTATTATTTTAAAAATTCCTGAGTTGGACATCGTATGTGAATTAACTAAAATTTCAATAAAAACTTAAAAAAAACTAGAAAAAATATGGTTTTTAATTTGCAATATTTGACATGGAATTTTGCATCTTAATTCCTACATGATATCTGCGAATGACTCTGGAGCATGCTCAAAGCTCTCTCAATATCTTGGAAATAAAACAGTGCAAGTCCCAAAGCAAGAGGATTGATGACATTCAGAGCAAAATAGATTGGGCCTTCGTCTATCACTCTTTTATTCAGAGCTGCTCTGCACATCTAATGTATGGATGGATAAGATAAAGTACTAAATGAGATACAACAGAGTACCTAATTGCGTAATGTAAACAAAACATAATGTGGGTAGGCATGGGAGTAAAGGGTTAGTGTGGAGTTAAGATTTTAGTGTCTGAAAAGACAGAGAAGAAAGGCAGAAGTTTATGGATAATTCCTGTGTGAGATAAAGATTATTGATTCTCATTGCTCTATGAGGCAATTACAGATATGCACACTTACCATAAACATATCTATACACTTGCTAAACCCAGATTTAAACCAGGTCTTCCCATATCAATCAGATTATACTCTTTCTACTATATTATGCAATTTTACTACTTTTGCCAGTATTTATGGTGAAATCTGAGTCTGTACAAGAGTGTGTATGTTAGTTTGTGTGTGAGGGAAGAAGTGTATGTGCAGCAAAGAGCTAAACTCCTCCATAAAGAAGTTAAAGAATTGGTAGCATCCAGAATTGCAAACATAAGGATGAGTTTAAAGTAAACTTTGTAACCCTCTGGTACTCTTCTTAAATGCATAGGAAAAAACCTGGAAAATCGAACCGTATTCTTTAAACCTATGGACAATCTTTACAACCCAATCAGTTGCTACCACCAAGCATCCTAGAGAAGTTTTCCAAACCTACAATTAATGTTTACTGTGTAATGGTCACACAGTTGTTCTGGGCTGAGGATAGAGGTGTGAGCTTCATTTTGATATAATTTTTATACTAAAAATACCCTACTCTCCACTAGCTCAGGTCCCTGGCATTCAGAACCTTCTAATGGGTGCCACATTTCTAAATGCCTCAGACTGCAAGATAGGCTCCTTGCATTTTGGCTGTGGAGACTTTTTTTTTTGGTTTTGGTTCTATTTTATAACATTTGTATGGTAGCAAGTAATTGCTTTCTTCCAGTAACGCTATAAAGTTTGCAATAGCTCACCTAATTGCACAATTAGGCGCACTCAAGTTGGCAGTTTATTTCTTGACATACACGTTCCCCAAACTATCACAGTAAACTGTAGAGCAAAATACCAGTTTAGCTTTGGGTCTGGAAATTCAACTGCCAAATGCCAAGGCTCTTATGCCAGGACATTCAGCCAATCTCAAGCTCAGTTTGGCTTTGCATCCTGGTCTGGGGAGGGGATCATGAAATGCACTCAATGTATTTTCAGCTGAGCCTTCTTGTTTTCCCAATGTATTTTCAGGCTGATCTGATTTACTATTGAAAAATATCCATAAGATGGTCTTTAAAGTGATACAGAAAATAAAAACCAAAAGAGATTTTTTCCCTTTGGAATTCCCTATGTCAAGGGAAATTTTCATATAGTATTGCTGACTCTTGTTCTATCTTGACTAAAAATAAATGTACATAAAAGAGTAAAGGATTAGCAAATATCACTGGGGAGAAGTTGATCTGGAGCCTCTTCATCACGGAGTTCCTATTCTTCTGGAGTCAAAGATTTGCCCTTTCCTTTCATTTTCTGGCATTTCTGATCACACAGCCTTCAGCTTCAACTAAAACCAGGCTTTGACTAAAATAACAGTGGCATTACCTGTAATGCTGGAATAAAAAAAAAATGTTTTTTCACTGAAAATATTCTGTAGCAGGCCATGGCAATTATTACTATGTTTATTTTACCCTTGAGAAAAATGTAACCAAATTAACCTAAGTAATGTCTTGGAAATTACTCATATCTGAGTGCTGCTTTGTTCTGGATATTCCTCTGCGGCCTTCAATAACTTCTTCCATTCATAGTTGGGTTGAAAGTGACTTCGAAGAAAAGTCAAATTTCAATTTTGCACACCGAATTCAAAACCATATTGAAAACAAATGTGACCATTTGCTAGAATAACAACCCGGTGTTATTTTTTCCATATGCATTTTCCTCTCTAATTTTCCCCTATTCTTCTATCCCTAAAGCCTGAAGTTCACCACGTCTGACTTTATTAAGCATATAAAAAGACTGCTTAGGTTTTGTGAAATGAAAACTTAGGACATTGCACAGGTGGCTCAGAAGATGCCAGAAACATAACAATGTAGGGCTGGTCCAAGAATCAGGAGGCTTAACTTCTCTGAGTTGAAAGTTCTATGAAATATCGTTTTTCTTTCAGAAACATAATGAGGCATATGTGTGGTATGTGAAAATAATTTCTTTGCTTCTGATCATTTTGCATATCAGCAGAGGTGACTAAAAATTATGAAAAGAACATTTTAACACTGATGTTCGATTCTTCAGTATTGACCTTCCAACATCCACAATTTTTCTTCTCGAGCTCTTACTACCTGAGCCCAAGTTCTACAGAAATGATCTAATTCTCACATACCTTTGAATCCACAGTGAGGAGTAACCTAGTCTTTGCAAACATGTTTGCTGACCCTTAAGATGTGTGCATAATAAATCACTCTTAATGTTGTGAAAATCCTTCAAGGAAGGAGGGAGTGAAAATCTACCAAGGGAGTGAACAGTGAGTAATTCACATAAAACAGGCTTCACTAGGCTGTGGTTGCAAATAATGTCACTTTTACATTTTCTGAAAGGCCACATTTTTGTCATTAGGACTTCACTTTTTAAAAGACTAGAAATTAGGATTTTCCCGAAGACCTTAATAATTATTTTTAGGATTTCATCACTTGTTCTCACAAACTGGTCTATCAGCTGAAATCCATCCTTGGTATCCACAATCTTTTTTTTTTTCTTCATTTCCTGATTCTCACTTGATCCACCCACTGCTCAAGAACACTCATGCTAAAAATAATAATAAAAACATAACATAAATTATAAAAAAATAAAAATTTAAAAAAATGTCCATGCTAAAGGTACCAACTCAGGTGCTTTTGCCAAATTCTGTCTTGAGCCTGGAAAAACATTTTTCATTCCATGCAAACATGGAGAAGGAGCCTCCTGTACCATATTTTGTTACCTGTGACTTGAAGCTGGTCATATCCTCCTCAAAGAGTTTCAAAATCCTTCTTAAACAGTGCTATAAAGGGTCCCAACTCCTAAGCCTAGGAGGCCAAAAGAAAACGCTTTCAAAATAAACATAATATTGACTAAAAAAGTCTAAAAGGTCCTCAAATATACTATTTTACTTCATTAAAATCACTCAAGATTACATATTCTTCTGGAAATGTAATTATTTTACTTATATAGAAAATATAAAGTGGACTGTAAGTAAAAACCAAACTTGTGAGATGAGTACCTTTCAAGAAGATGGGGAGGAAAATGTGTCTGGAGGTTATAGGTGAGTAGGAGAGTTACTTCATCTCTAATGCTTTATTTCTTAAAACCACACTAGAGTGACATCTTTGAACTAATATATCCAAACCTAAGGTAGTTCATTCAGATTTTGTTTTCAGGAAAGCAGTATGAGTCAGTGGGCTCTGAAGATGAAGCAGCACTTCAGGCTTCAATGTCATCTTGACCATTCAGCAGCTGTGTGACTTTGAATTAAGAGCTTAACCTCTCTGTCCTAAAAGTGTAAAATGGAGACCATAATGCCTACTTCCTAGGTACCATGAGTCCACCAAACATACATGTTGAAAAAATGGGCAAATAACAGAAATCTCTTACTTTGGAATGCTTTTTAAGTATTGGTAAATCATTTGCTTGTAAGATGCAAGGACCAATGGAATTCTCTCTTAAGAGAATGTAGTGGATTTTAGCTAGATGTAACTTCTGTGCTTTGGAGATGAAACATGTGTGTTGAAATTCAGATCCTCAAGCAGTCACAGTCAGAGAGAAACTATAAAGTATTGCTAGAGATATATTTCTTGATGTTTTTCAGCCTCAACATGAATTGAGATAGGCTTGCAAAAATGGTTAGCCTAGAATCTTATGAACTTTTATTTTGAATCATGCCCATTCAACAGCAAATTTTCTCCTTGGACATCTGACCTGACCCCAAATGCTAAACTACCAGGTTTTATCTACTGCCACCAAGCTCACCCACTCGCTCTTTGCATCCACCTAAAGCAAACATATATATTTTCAAGAAAGGATGGAATCATGATTTATGACCTTATGCTGTACAAACTTGGGTGGATCACGTTGTGTCAAAAAACATAGGCAATAGATAACTGAAATGGTAGAGACATACTAATTAAAAGCCACTCTGCCATTAGGGAGAGCTGGATGAACTTGGATGGAGCATATATTATTCATATTCGGGATTGTGGAGGCCCTCTCAGTGTATCAGCCATTCAGAGTAGTATTATCAAGAAGCCCACTAGTCAGCTTACAACATCTGATCAGTAATTTCCTACTAATCTAAAACACCTGTGTTGTCATTTCCAGCAACTCAAATTAGCTGAAATTTTAAAGATGGATTGCTCATGATGGGAGTGAATGGGGGACAGGGGGCTGGGGGGAGAGGAAGGAAAAAAGAGGCATTTAGGACTTTGCAGAGAGATGTACAAGATATGGGAAATTAATTTCAGCCTGGCACTGAACAGAAAATTGACAAGGAATATAACCCTAAAATGTTATGTAGGAACAATATCTGCAATTCCGTATAAGAAATATGACAGGGGAAAAAAAAGAAATATGACAGGGTGCAATGTGAGATGCAGTAAATAATAACCTCAAATGTGATTTCTTAGTCCCTCAGAAAAAGAGGTAGGTATTAAAATTAGGAGTAGGTAGAATGGAGTCTCCCCAAATGGAAGCAAAATGGCCCCCAAGAGTTATTAAATCCACATGAATTGTGTTCTCTTAAACATATGCAGAAATCCTTAGGGGACTGAATATTTCCCCAACCAAAGCTATGAAATGAGGACAGTAAACTCTGGCCAAGTTAATTGGCTAGCACTTTGAAGAGGAAATGTGTCAATGAAAGGGAGTAGATGTGTGTAGTTTTGAAAAAAAAATTGGACCATTGAAGAGTAATTTGGCAGCTTTTCTTGTCACTTTCCAAGGGAGATATTTCCAGCCATGGGAAGGACATTTGGTAGGCTGGGGACGGCGTGAACTTTTCAGTAAGCAGCTCCAAAGGATTTGTTTTTGTTTTTGTTTTTTTTTTTTTTTGTTTTTTTCTTTTTTGCCACAAGGAGGACAGTGCTTTGGATGAGAGCTTATTGGAAAGATATAGTTAATAAAAAGGCATATTTTAAGGCAAAATCGTGTATGTTCCTTCTTCTATATTTAGTATTGGCAAAATAAGTCAGAAATTACTAAAAAGTGTAATGAAATTAGTGCCATCTATTTATGCCACCATCCAGAGATAATTACTGTTAAGATTTGCTATATCTTTTCAGCTGTTTTTTATGTATGTGTACTTACTATCGTATATTTTAACTAAAAGGCAGTGTTATATCTAGTGATATGTCATGCTTTTTTGATTTAGCTCTAAAACTTCTTAAAATATTTAATATTTTTTCCTAAAATGTTACAAAAATAAAGCTCCCATTTTCTGATTCCAAAACTTTAACTATAATCAGCTCAATCATATTTTATCCACACCCCACCTCCTCACCTCCATCGCCAGTATTGAATTGCTGTAAATAAATGCCAGATATTATAGTTGACCCCTGAACAATGCAGGGGTTCAGACAGCGACACCTCTCTCCCATCCCCACAATATGGAAAATCCATGTATAACTTTTGTGTCCCCCCAAATTTAACTACCAATAGCCTGCTGTTGACCAAAAGTCTTACCAATAACATAAACAGTTCACATGTATCTTATATGTTATATGTAGCATATTTTGCACTGACGTAAGCTAGAGAAAGGAAAATGCTATTAAAATTGTAAGGAAGAGAAAACACATTTACAATAGTGTACCATATTTATTTAAAACATTCATATATAAAATGGACTTGCATAGTTAAAACTTGTGCCGTTCGAGGGTCAACCGTATATTATTTATCTACAAATATCTCTAAAGATATGGATTCCTTTTTAAAGGCATACCAATACCATCATCTCATTGAACAAGTTAATTAAGATCCCATAATGTAATCGGGGCACCTGGGTGGCTCAGTTGGTTAAGCCTCAGATTCTTGGTTTTGGTTCAGGTCATGATCTCTGGGTCCTGAAATCAAGCCTTGTGTCAGCATCAAGCTCCAGTATTCTTTCTCCCCCTCTCCCCTCTTTCCCTTCCACCACCACCCTCCTCTCTCTCAAAAAATATAAATTCTATAATCTAATCAAATATCATTCAATGTTTAAACCCCTCTGCTTACTGTATCAATGTTTTCCTTTTTTTCAGTGTTTTCTTCTTGTTCTTTATTTGCATAATAATCCAAATAAATTCCATTCTAGATAATATATCTGGTAATTTAATTTTAATCTGTTGGTTCTCATGCTATCATTCTGTTTTCTTGTTTTGCAGTTCGTTTGCTGATTACATCACTGTGGCGTCATTCAATGTGTTCTTCTGGCCTTGTGTTTCCAATAAATGAGAATTCACATCTAGAGAACCAGGCAAGTTCAGATACAGTTGCACAGTATTTC
This sequence comes from Canis lupus dingo, assembly GCF_003254725.2. Taxonomy (NCBI): domain Eukaryota; kingdom Metazoa; phylum Chordata; class Mammalia; order Carnivora; family Canidae; genus Canis; species Canis lupus. The sequence goes on from NC_064250.1 coordinate 56,079,464, forward strand.
AGTGTAAAAAGGCTTTACCTACAATTATATTGATAGGTATTTTAATATTTTACAGTTTTCTGTTAATATAAACAAGACTGTACTGAAATCCTTTATGCATATATCTTTGCACATTTGTCTGATTACTCAAGATATATTGTTAGAAGTTTTATTGTAGAACCAGAAGGCACACACTTTTTCAACATTTGTTGGTGCATACGATCAAATTGAGATTCAGAAAAATTATAGTACTGGGGCTCCTGGGTGGCTCAGGTCATGATCCTGGGGTCCTGGGATCCAGCACCCCATTATGGGCTCCTTGTTCAGTGGTGTCTCTGCTTCTCCCTCTACCTCTCCACCCCCTCAAAATGCTCTCTCTCTCACTCTCTCTCTCAAGTAAATAAGTAAGATCTTTGGAAAAAAATTATGGTACTTTTGAATCACCTTTGATATATCTGAAGATGTATTTCTTCATATTATTTTTTAAAAAATTATTTTTGGCTTTTGTAAGGTATCTTCAGACAGAATCTTTTTCCTTTATTAACTTGCATTTTTGTTATTGGTGAGTTTTACAAAATTACATTACAATGATAACATAATGCAAATGCTAATTTATTGATATTTTGATTCCTGTGTCCGCCTCTTGTATAATGAATAGCATGAACTGATCAATGGCAGCCTGATGAAATGTAACACGGGGAGGGGGTTTGGTTCCTGTAGATTTAAGACCAGGTTCTGATGAATAGTGACTTGATTACATTACATTTACTTATAGGACTGGCATCCTGATCTCTTTTCTGGCTTTAGCATTAAAGCCACTGGAATCAAATAATAAAAGTGAAGTTTGCTAACCTAAGGACAGAATGGAATGTATTTAATTCTATAAATTCAAAGTGTTATAGAGAAAATGCAAAGCCTAGGGTTTGTTGTTGTTGTTGTTTCTAGACCTATCTTTATATTTTTTTCATTCTTATTAAACAGAGATCTCGAAGCCTTTTGAATTTTCATTATTCTTGAAAATTGTTCAAATGCTTCAACTGGAATATAATTTTTTTTTTTTTACCCAGCTTTGTGCTTTGTGCCTGAGAGATAATGTCTTTCTGCATAAAATTCCCATGCAGCTGGAGTGGTCTTGAGTATAGTTTTAGAAGGTGATCATTTTCATTCTTACAGGAAAGTTTTGCAGCAGCGCATCTTCCCCTCGTTGAATTTCATATTCCTTGGCAGCCTGTGGGGATGTTGTCAGGATAATATATGAGCTATTTCATATTATCACCTTGGGAGTTTGGCTATTCTTTTAGTATTTTTCTGACAAATTAGCAGTTAACATAAGACAGTGGCACAACCTACAGAGAATTTTTCTGTTTTTATTTCCATAATAACATGGAAATCAATTGAAAAATTATTTTACAAAATAAAATGTTTTTCCTTCATTAATCCACAGGTCCAGCATTTATCAAGTCAGCTTTATACTGGAGTAAAAGCAATATATAGGAGAAAACTCAGTATAAGAAGATATGCATCAGGTGCCATATCTATCCAATAAATCATAATATACTTTCTTTGGGTCAGAAGAGCGCTGTTGGTCTTGTGTTTTGTAGGCAAAGAAATGTTAGTGACTATTATGGGTCGCATTGTACCCTTTCCCCTAAATAAAGATCTATCAAAGTCCTAATCCTCAGTCTTTGTGTTTGTGATCTTGTTTGGAAATAAAATCTCCACAGATTTAAATAAATTACAGTGAAAACATTAGGGTGTACTCTAATCCAATATGACTGATATTCTTATGAAAATAGGGAAATCTGGGCACAGACATAGACACTCAGGGAAACCACCATGTGAAGACAGAGATACAAATAAAAGGGAAGACAAGAAGTCATGTGAACTGGAGTCCCACAAACCAGGGAATGCCTGAGGCTTCCAGAAGCTGGAAGAAGCAAAGAAGCAACATCTCCTTGGAGGCTCAGAAGGTACAAGTCCCTGCCAAAGCTCGATTTTGGACTTTTACGCTGCAGATCTGTGACATCATAAATTTCTGTTGTCTTAAACCATCCAATTTGTGGTACTTAGCCCCAGCAATTGGACACAGTACCTATTTTCAGGAACATGGAGACCACAGGGGATGGGATAGAAGAGGCAGGGATTTGGGAATTGATCTTAAGTATAAAGCATAGTGACTTTCAGGAAGCATTCTTTTTTTAAGATTTTATTTTATTTTGAGAGGGAGAGAGAGCATGAGCTGGGAGGAGGGGCAAAGGGAGAGGGAAAGGGAGAAGCAGATACCCTGCTAATCAGAGAGCCTGATGTGGGGCTCTATATCCCAGGACCCCAGGATCATGACCTGAGCTAAAGGCAGATGCTTAACCTACTGAGCCACCCAGGTGCCCCAGGAAGCCCTCTTTGATCCATCCTAGAATAGTTTAGAGGCACATCTTATAAATTTCCCTGGCATATTATATGAGGAAATATGAACATTTATCGCAATCACTTTACTAATATATTTTCTACTCATCTGGGTTCCACTATGAATTCTTTGAGAACAAGAATTCATTTTGCTTTATTTCTCCTTGAATTTCCTTATTGATGTGAAGGAGCAATGCCTCTCATGACTGCATAATATATTTCAAATAAGGCACACCTTCCAATTTCCCCACTCACAAAACACACACACACACACGCACACATACATGCCTGCACAAATGAAATGATGTACGCAAAATGGCATCAGGTAAACCAAAGAATATGCATATAGGTGAAATCTACTTTCCATGTAATTGTCAATTGGTTGCAATCTTGTCTTCAAAAGCAGTCTTACTCAAAAAACACAGTGAAAATCCTATTCCTAGTCACATTTTACTGGTTAAACCACCCACTGTAAGGTAACTTGATAGATCACCTAAAAAATATTTCTCAGGAGATACAACTCACAGAATACCTGTGAATTCCTAACTAAATAAGCAAGTAAAAGTATTGGCATTCAGTTATATTGTTATCAGAAACTTGAAACCTACCTTTTATTCTGAGTAGAAAAGCAAAATAATGAGACTTTCATGTAGCATGAAGAGTCATTCTGTTATAAATCTCACATTTGAAAAATTGGCTTATTCTTTCCAAGAAGTTACTTAGTTCTATTATTATGTTAATTCATATATAGACCTCTGGTATCATAGGCGAATACTGTACTTTTAACGTTTTTTATTTTGTAAGGCTAATAAGGTTTCTCTTAAGGGTTCCCTCACTGAACTATCTGTCCTTTCTATATTTTATTATCACTACTATGCATGGAATCAATTAACAGTAGATAATAGGCCCATAAAATAGCATGAAGACAGCTGTGTATTTCAGCCTTTTATTTTCTCTAATAAAGCTTTCACACTTGAACTTTTCATTTTTCTGCATTAACAAATAAATAAAAAAAATAGAATTAACTGGCTTTCCAGGCCTCTGGAATAAGACGGAAGCCAACTTTAGAAATAAATAAAAAGAAAAATCTTAAGAGCTAGAGGCCTTAAGACAATTGTTACTGCATCATTAAAACAGAGTTTCATGTCATTGTCTGTTGCCAACTTCTTCATTTCTAACTAGCCTTGGAGGGGACAGGAGGTACTTCAGCCTTTGGCAGGAAGTACCAGAAAGTAAGCGTTTAATCTCCAACTCTGTGTAGTGACATCCTAGTAGTGACAGAGCTTTGTCTGGCAGCCTGTGATCAGAAGAGAGCTGCCAGTGGGACTCACCAGTCCTGCAAGTTCCTCAAGTGATGGTTACTGAGGTCAGTGACTTGGAACCTAGACTGGGCTCCCAGAAGCAGGTGTCATCAACACAGAAAAACCAAAAGCAACTCCTTCCACCACCTCCTGTAGCACAAAATTCTTTCAAATTCAAGGACATATTCTGTCTAAGGATTTACAATGACGTGGAGTTCTGTGTATTGACAGCATGCCATTCCTTTTCTTAGAAACCAAAGGTTCTCTGCAGCTGCTGAGGTGTCCTCAGAGAAAAGCTGGAGCATCTTCAATGTGTTCTGATTGCTTTCCTGGATGTTTATAGTATGAGTGTTCATGTTGAACAGTAATGAGTGGTGATAAATCATAGTGAAATGACCCTGTCCCTAGTGTTTCTTTATATGACAATAAACTTCCATTGATGATAGTAAATCATTCACTCAATGCCTTCGCCCTGTCTTTTCTGCCATATTTGTAGTACTGCTTTTTTTTTTTTTTTTAACTTTTCAGTTTCTATTTTGAATTTCACTGTTGGTCCTTAGAAAAACAAATAACAAATAAAAAAACGTAATTCTTTGATAGGATGAGGGACATGTTAGCATCTGATTCATATTATTTATATATATATATATATTTTTCTCCAGGGTCTTTGCCCTCCCTGGTGGCATCATTCACTGTCACAGACAACTAGAGTTGATTCTTCATGGATTAGTGCTGGCCAAACCCCAGGAAGGATTAGTTCCACCAGATTAATGTGTTTTTAGCTTGTGAAGCCAACCCGAACATCACAGGCAGAGTCAGGGAGCTCCTAGAGCCCTTTGGAGACATCCTTCCTGTGCAGAAATGCCAGGGCAGCTTCCAGAATAAGATAGACATATTTATTCTAAATTTTCCTGGAGGTAAAGGTAAAAGCACAAACTGAAGAACAGTGGGGAATTTGAAATGAAAAACAAGTTGGGGATTTCACTTGGAATCAGATGGTTTCATTAGCTTTCTGCTTCACTAAGAAATATTTGCATGTAGAAACCATCCAAGTGTCCTCAGTGGGATATAGGAGATACAAACCATGCCACATTCACATGATGGAAAATAATGAACAGAAAGAATTAAATGCTTCTGCATAATGATGGAAAGGTATAACATCATTTTAATTACACAAAACAAAATGTGGAATGATCTGTATAATATGGTTTTGTGCAAATAAACTTGAAGAATGATTGGTAGAAACCTGAGTATTTATGTGTTGGCATATGAATTTATTTATTTACTAGCTAGTCAGTTTTTCCTAGTGAGGGGGTCAAAAGAACCTGCTAACAATGATTAGCTTTGAAAAGGAGGGAAGGAAATATTCTTTAAAAGAATATTATTTTCTGTATTGCTTTTGGATTTTATACATGAGAATGAGTTTATTTTTCCTTTTATTTCTTTTTAAACCACACCACTACTAATTACTTAGGTGACACCATTTGGGGAGCTATTGACAGGTTTGTGGCCTTTGTAACTCCATATGTAAAATAGCAATACACTATTAGCAACAGCAAATTTTATAAAGTTATATAGAAAGAAATTACCTCTAGAAAAAAATGCAAAGTTCACCACTATTATGAAGTACTTTTATATATAAGCAATTTGAGTGGTAATGAAAACTGAATGGAATTCAACTACACATTAGGAGTCAAACATTGTATTTCTGCTTCGATTCTGAACTTGTTTTGTTAGACTTCCAATGTATTGCAGAGAATAATGATTAAAATTCATAGTCACAAAAAGCACAGCACTGCACTTCAGGAGATGAGGCTTAGTGATTAACCGCAGACCAAAAAAAGAAAAGAAGTATTAAAACTTAAGCCATGTATATTATAAAAATTTCTTAGTGGAAGAATTAGTCATTTTAGTCACTACATAGAAGCAGCATAAAAGTTGGTATTTTTGTTCAATTTAGTCACTGCTGTTTCTTTACTGCTTAGAGCACTGCTGGACAATGGCTCGATTTTTCAATAGATACTTGTTGAACGAATTATTAAATGAATCAACAAATTGTGTAAGCCTCTTGAAGAGTAGTTTAGTGTCTCTCTTTGCTTTTGCAATTTCAGACCATGAGCATTTCAAAATTGCATTCTTTGAAAATATTTTACACTGAGAAGTGTAGCAGTGACCAAATAAAATTAACGGCACATATGTGTGAAATATGCATTTTAAATTAAATTTATTATTATATTTTGCCGATACTAGGAATCAATAACATTAATTATCATAAAATTAATAGGTACTCCAAGTTTAAAATCACACTTTATTATAGATATATAGAATATAATTTGAGCGTGTCCATAGCCCCTATTTCAGGTGCATTTGAAATGTTAAAGAAAAAAAAAAAAACACCTTGGACTCAAGGACTTATGTTGGTTCAGGGATTTAGTGCAACAGATTAAATAATTGTGTACTGCCAGGAATATGTGCAACCCTTCTCCTTCATCTACCACAGCACAGGGGCTGAAGAAAGTAGTCCAACTCCAGCACTCAAAATGATTAAAGAAAAAAAAAAGTAAGATTTATTTCTAAATGCAGGGCAGCATTCCAGCACCAAATCACAAGTCATGGCCTAGAAATTATAACTTCCAAATAATGACAGATACAACAATGTCCATCACACCAGTAAGAATGTATTTGTGAGAATATGTCAGGACACAGGAAGCATGAGCTATATAGATGATTGTATAGAAAACTGAATCTCTGAAACAGAGAAAAATAATGTTGCCAGTAACTTGTATTTCTTTGAAAAGACAAGAACATATCTAAGCAAACACACCCAAAGTGTAATGTAAAAACAGAGAAATTCCAGATTTGTTAGATGTGTAATGTAGTCAAAAATATCACCTCATGCATTTCCATAAGTTAAGTCCTTGGTGTCTTACATCCTAGACACCCAATGTTTACTAAAGCCCTGCATTCTTATTTTCCTGCTGAGAAAAATATCAACCTCTTCTATGAAGCAGTTTATCCAAATCGATTGGACAGGAAAAATGAGGTGTGTTTCTTGGAGGAACTGAACAAATCATGAAGCACAGCTGTTTTCTCTGTGCTGAGACAAATGGCACCTGGTGTGTTCATTCCTTGGGACCCCATGATGTGTAATTCCAGCACCTTGCTTAGTCCAAATTCAAGGACAGACTTTCTATGAAGCCTTTTAATTTCCAAGGAGAGTGGCTGGCTTTCTGGAAAGTCAGACATTTTGAATTGTTTTATTTTAGCTGTCACGTATTTGTTGAGCACCTAGTATGACCAAAGTGTGGACCAGAATAGACAGCTATATCATCATTGGCTCTCTGGAATCCCAAAATGAATTATTTCTTCAAATTTTAAATATACCCCAAAGTTAAGAAAATACTTGAAATGCCTTTTGGTCTGTACTTATGCAGAATTTCACTTCAAACGATAGTACTTACATGCTGTGTAGAGTTGTTCTGGAGCTCATGAAAGTGTATACACTAAAAAAAAAAAAAAAAAAAAACAACAACAACAACAGGAAAGTTGTGACAATTAGAAGTATATGAAGCCTCTAGAGTAAATGCTTCTTCAATTACATCTGGTGAAGAACCACTTTAAAACAATGTCCAATTCATTATAGATAGTTTTGTAAAATACAATGAAATGAGTTGTTAGGAAAATTAAATGTAAAAAAATACATACAAAAATATAACTCACTGGTCATGCACTTGAATGTCATGGCAATTTTTTAACACTACTTCTGCATCTGTATCATAGGACACATAGAATGCACATTCCACTAATGGACTGTGATCTCCAAACAAAACCACATTTTGAGGAGTTCTTCTTTCTGTTGACATAAGAAGCTTTGAGGTCTGGGGCATAATGAAACATATCTTAAAGCTCACCTGGAACATCTGTAAAAATTTGCTTTCAACAGATGATCTTTTCTATACCTAAGATTCGGTGACTACTACCATAGTCCCTGAAGTTAAAGGGACATTTACAGCAGAACTAATGAAAAGAATATTTGATATTCAATTCCAACAAAAAATGTTTATTACTAATAATAACTTGCACTTCATCTCTTGAATCTAGAGACACTCTAGCTGAACTTTTTTTCTAAGTGCTCCTAAAAAATCCAAACTACCTAAATGTTCCCAAAATGCATAAACTCTGAAACGGTCAAAATTGTAGGTTTCATGTGTAACTGAAACTAACATCATTGCTTTCTTTTGAGATTTGCATTTAATTGCTGTTCTGATAACTACAAAATTTTTGCCTAGTAAATCTCTATCTCCAGACATCAAAGCATTTAATATTCTGCTGCTATCAACAGAATATTAAATTTCTGAGGCCAGAGAATTTAGATTCACATTTCAACACATTGTCTTAAAATAACTACATTCTAGAGTTTGAGGAGTTAAAGAATGAAAAGAAAACTCAGCTTCCTTTTTTAGATGATAAGAGTTCAAATACAGAAATGAGTAGATTGAAGGAAAGAGTGCACATTGGGAGATAAATGGTTGGTTACCTACGAACAGTTAATTACTGACAGCAGCAGACACTAAGTATAAGCTATAACCCCTACTAGGTAGATACCAACTGATGGTTCAAGCTACAAAACAGTAATATAACTTATTATAAATGTCATTATTGTATAATAATCATTATTGCTACCCACAGTTCATTGTAGCCTTATGTGATGCATGAACAGATCTACAGTTTTTCCTACAAGTCCGGACTCCAATGTACAAAAATTCTTTTGTAGAAGCCCAAAATATAATCAGACCAAAGTGTTTATTTTGTTCATGACATGAATTACAATTGTTGTAGTAATGCAGAAGTTTCAAATTGTACATATAAATAAAACAGACTCATTTAAATAAGAGAGGGGGAAATATTAAAGGAGGCACTTCTGTTTATTTACCACTGTTGTTTATAAGTAGGCTCGACACCCAGTGCGGGGTCCAATGGGGGACTTGAACTCAGGACCCTGAGGTCAAGACTTGAGCTGAGATAAAGAGTCTGACATTTAACAACTGAGCTACCCAAGTGCCCTAAGAAGTATTTGAAAATTCATAATTGCCCATGGACGCTCAGTGAACAAAAAATGCTAAGTGAATGATAACTTGGTTGTTCTATAAGCAGTTTACAGATGAAGCTAATCATCCTGAAAGCTACTGTGTAAATTGCACTCTCTGTAAGGTCAGTGCTCACTACAGCATGCTGGGTATTTTAAGATCTAAGAATCACTATTAGCCATTGTTAAATGATATCATGTTCTAAAATGAGTGTTGCAGTTATAGAGATATTTAAAAGATGATGATGATGATGATGATGATGATGCATGTGTGATTTTAATGATTTTATTTATTTTATTGAGAGACAGAGAATGCAAGTACAAGGCGTGGGTGGGGGGAGCGGTAGGGAAAGGTACAAGCTGACTCCATGCTGAGCATGGAGCCAACCCAGGGCTCGATCCCAGGACTCTGGGAACATGACCTGAGCTAAAATCAAGAGTTGCACGTGTAATTGCCTGAGCCACCAGGTGCCCTGAAATTACAATTTCTAAAGAAATATGGAAAATAACAATGAATGGGTGTCAGATTTAATGCAAAATTGTAATCCCTGCCTGATTTATTGTAACAGGATCATAGAGACAAGGAAATGATGAAGAGATTGACAGGGCAATGTAAAAATTAATCAGCAAATCTCCACACTCTACAGAAGTTATGTGCTGTGTCCTTAGCCTGGAGAACTGCTAGCAGATTCAATTCAAGCTCATAAACCGTAGCCCGCTCAGGAGGAAACAGAAAGGAAACAACCACAAGATTATACCAGATTGAGGAGGACTTGCAAAACGTCATCTGGATGTGATTCTTTTCTCACTATATTTTCAGCTGCACTAATTTCAAACTTGGAGGATGTGGTTATGTCACTTGTGATGAAACAGACCTGCTCATTCCCAGTACCTTTCAATGATCTGACCCGCAGGGCATGGGGACCAGGCTGGATCACGGCAGCCTGCCATGTTAAGATGAAATCAAGGAAGCCAGTTAGATAAAAGAGAAAACACGCACACCCTGCCCTTGTGAGGAGTCCTGCCTCTACCTTCTTGGGAGGGTAAATTCGAAACAGAGGACATTTTGGAAGTTTCCTGTTGATGTTAATTAGGGACAATTACCTATGGAAGCATAAGCACCCATACAGATTGCCACCACTGATAAAACAAGTGAGCGCTCACGCAATTTTTACACAAAAAGAATTTTATTTTCCAGCAAATGGAACATTCATGGTAACAGACCACATTACTAAGTACAGAATTAATTTGTCCTGTCTTGTTTCCCAAACTTTAGTCATTCCAGTACAATGCTGTTGTGTAAATTCAGATCGTTTAGATTATGCTCAGTATCCTACAACACTGATGGCACGAGACCAACTATGTATGGGTAGGTAACCATCTCTTAAAATTAATGTAAATATATAATTCTTTCAAATGAAGCATTTCTCCATGTCAGTGTATTTAGAGATATATTTTTTCAGAGTAATAGATGAGCCTTTGAGCCACAAAAACCATACATTAATAGTAGGTGGGCAGGAGAAAGTTTCTGGATTTGTAAGATTCTACGGCAACCTTAGAGAGCTGTTAAGAGTGTTCTGTAAAACATTTCCAGAAGTTCTGACCTCATTCTCTTTATCTGGGCCCTGCTTTATAAATGCATACATGTCTCAATGAGAAGCAAGACACAGCTCTGCTGTACACTGGCATTGTACACTGTACCTGGGCTTGGTCCCACCAAAGTGACAGCCAGGAGAAAGATTAGCTCCTACTAAGTGTGCAAACATTCCTGGGTTTTTGGATTATATTTGTGCTCTTTCCTCATGGAACTAATTTCTCAGATATTTATCAGGGTTAATCATCTATTTTGAGACAATGACTTCCAAGTTGGACTTGAATCTGGTAGATCTTAGTTTTAAAAGTCTATGTCGTAAGGTGCCTGTGCCACCTTAGCTAAGTTTCTTCAACCTCTCAAGTCAAGGTAACTCAATTATTCACACCTATTATACCAGTACTATGGGCAGAGCATGTAAGAATGGTCTTTAGAATGACAGAGCGGCATTTCCAGGGTCATGGTCATCATAGGTACAATTTGCTGTGCTCACATGGACTATCACAACAAACACAAAACACAAACACAAACAAAAAAAAGTCAAAAAAAACAAAAAAAGAAAAAAAAAACCTATCATACTATTTAATAGTATGTTCAGTAGCAAGTGATATTTGATTATTCTTTTTTTTATTTGATTATTCTTAACAGGACTGGAAAATTTAGTTCAAAATACAGCCTCCTTGGGATGTCTGGGTGGCTCAGCGATTCAGCATCTGCCTTTGGCTCAGGTCATGATCCCGGGTCTGGGGATTGAGTCCTGCATCAGGCTCACTGCAGGGAGCCTGCTTCTCCCTCTGCCCATGTCTCTGCCTCTCTCTCAGTGTCTCTCATGAATAAACAAATAAACCTTAAAAACAAAACAAAACAAAATACTGTCTCTGGATTGCTACCCTTAATCTCAGCCTGTAGGCTCAAACAGGGGATTGCGGCACACGTGTGCAACCCCAGTCCATAACAGAGAGAGGAAGCACATGCAAGCATTAACACTGCTCCACACAGGAGGACAAATCTAAAGGTGATACTAATGTTCCACCTCCCTCATTGAGCTCCCTCTGAAGAATGTGTTACACATGCAAATGGCACATTCAAATAATTCTACCTTGAAAATAGGTTTCTGAAAATAGTGGTCAGTATGGTGTTTCACCAAAACCAAGTTTCCATCTTTGTTCTTCTCTATTTTCCTCTTCTTTTGTTTTCCTCTATTTTGATTTATTTCTTAGGAATTTTGTGATTTCAGTCGGAAGAAAAGATATCTATCCAGCCTTGGACTTCCCTGAGACGGACGAACAAAGAATCCTAGTTTTCTGCCTCCGTGTAGCACCTGGCAAGTTAATAGGAATAAGGTAGGAGGGATCCCTGGGTGGCACAGTGGTTTAGTGCCTGCCTTTGGCCCAGGGTGTGATCCTGGAGACCCGGGATCAAATCCCACATCGGGCTCCTGGTGCATGGAGCCTGCTTCTCCCTCTGCCTATGTCTCTGCCTCTCTCTCTGTGTGACTATCATAAATAAATAAAAATTAAAAAAAAAAAGGAATAAGGTAGGAGAAGGGGAGGGGTTTTAAGGATTCTCAACATCCAAGAGACTGTGGGGCATATTCACACACACACACACATACACACACACACACACACACGTGTACACACATTTCCTGGAATGTATTCAACAGAATGTAAAATTAAGGGATTGTTATTTTATTATCACCTATACAGGGAAAACATACTCTAACTACTTAATCAAATCCTGGTCTTTTAAATGAATATAACAGAAACAAAAATAAAACAGACTTGAACATGTTTTACAATATAATTAAGACTATTTTAAGGTATAAATAGCGATCAATCATCTATTCTTAGCCCAACTAATGGTACGAAAGAAAAATCTCATACCATCCGATTGTTCATTTGCAATTTACATCGACACAGAGACATTAACTCGAAACAGGGATCAGGTCCACAAGCTGCTGATCAAAAGAGGCCTAATGACTCAGGTCTGGAGGCTCATGTTTGTGGTCTGTGATCCCCTTGGTATATTGAAAAGAAAACGTCTGAGAGATGTATCAAACCCATGCCAACCAGCTGACAGTTTGATTGTGTTTGAAAGGAGAGTATTTGAAGCAGGGAGAAACTCCCTGGTTCACAGCCAGTTTCTTCCATAAATACAGACACACACCAGGCACCAGACTCTAGTCTTATGCGCATCAGCCCAGAGGAGGACTGGCTGCTGGTGGTGCAATCAGGGAGGATTGGCTTAGAAGTTCTCTGTTTAATCTGGGCTGACTTCCTGTATCAAGAAGGACAGAGTGCATTTGGCTGTCTCTACCTTTATCAGCAATTGTTCCCCTTGGGTGCTTTGATTTGGCATGCACGCACTACCACTATCTGATGATCCCAAACTTCACAATGTAGTCCAGATTGAATTCATCTTGTACATGTTTTGTCCTTATTGTACTAATTCGGGATCAGAGTTTGCTATAATTAGCTACTAAAATAGAAAATTTTGCTCAAGCTGACTTTTTAAAAGCATGTTGATCTTAAATGTCGAAAATTCAATGTTATGTTACTCTGTCCAAAACCCTTCTTGCCTCTCACCTCCCTTCTCTCACTTGATCGGGAAGTAAAAGGTCAGAAAATGTTTACAAACAGGCAGAGTCTCCTGTTGGTGCTCCAGACACACACTGTGATTCCACACGTGGCCACAGCATGTTTGCAGAGACCCTCACACAGAAGCCCAGGCTGGGTAACTAGACGCCCAAAGAGGAGTGGGTAAACGAAGGAAAAGTACAAGAGAGCCAGCATGTCACCTCTTTTCTAGGGCACAGTGTGTGTGAGTGTTGGGGGGATGCCTCTCATCCCCCCCATTTTAAGTATCAGTTAAAAAAAAAAAGTCTGTCTTCTGGATGCAATGAGTATCCAGATTAAAGAGCACTACTCCTGAGATTAGCCCTCAAATTACCTAGGAGCCAAATGTGAACTATCTTGCCTGTGCCATCTCATTAGATTTGGGGTTAAGGTAGGAGAAGGGCTTTGTGTCCAAGGAATTCACAGAAGCACCTCTTAGCGCTCAGCCACACCCTGCTCTTTGGGGCGCTGACATCCACCCTCACAAGTAACTCGCTGGAGGCAAAAGAGTGACACCAGCAGCACTTTTATTTAGTGGAAATCTCTCATCTTTGTAAACATTTCATTTCCCTCCTATAAATGGATATCAAGGCAGAACTATGACAAACATTTGGCTCCTAGGTGATTTAAGGGCTAATCTCAGGAGTAGTGCTCTTTAATCTGGATACTTATTGCATTCCAGAAGACAGACTTTTTTTTTTTTTTTTTTTTTAACTGATACTTAAAATTAGAGATTTCAGGATGCCTGGGTGGCTCAGTGGTTGAGCATCTGCCTTTGGCTCAGGTTGTGATCCTGGGATCCTGGGATCCTGGGATAGAGCCCCACACTGGGTTCCCCACAGGCAGGCTACTTCTGTCTCTGCCTGTGTCTATGCCTCTCTCTGTGTGTCTCTCGTGAATAAATAAATAAAACCTTTTTAAAAATAAAATAAAATTAGAGATTTCAAAAGAGAAGAAGTGACAATCTCAATTCAGTTTTTTTTTTTTTTTTTTTTTCATGGACAAGTTCACTATTTTAAACCTCAGAACCTGGGGTCATCTTAAACTCATCTGATGTCATCTTAGCAAAGAAAACCCAAAAAAACTCGGCACCCAGTGTCTTTGGGGGGAGGAGGAGGGAAACATATATCCTGGGAGGTGTACGTGTACCACTTAAAATCACACGTGTCCTTCTGCCCACTTCTTTCTAAAAGCATAAAATCACATGCAAATCTCCTTTTAAGGGACCAAGAGTCAGTGCTACCGTCACCGCAGGCTGTCAGTGGTGCCTCTCCACCTTCGGCCTGGTGACAAACCACTTTTGTTTATGAACGACATTCAGCAAGTATACAATTGACCTCAGTGATCTTTCTCTCTTCTCCCTTTCTTCTTGACTGGTTCGAAAGAATGATTCTTCTGTAGATGGCACACCAGCAGGGACTCGGCAACACCTGTGTTTATTCAACATACTGATGCCTTGCAGTTACCATTTCTTCAGCATAAACGTATCTGAAAGAGGTTAATGGTGCCCCGTAGCACTATTATAATTAAGATTCTGTCAGTATTTTCATAACAAACTGGAGATTTCCAAAAACAATCTGGAAATGGTTTGTGAACAATTTAGAGTCTAGTACTAGAGATTACTTTCTAAGGCACAAAGAGACCTAACACAAAAGCACGATTGGTCTAATTTGTGCTTATTGGGATAGCTGATCGTAATCCTTTTTATCTGTTCTATTAAAAAAAAAGAGAGACAGTAGTTTTGTCACGTACGATATCTTTTTTATCTACATATAATTAACTAATGGGAAATGAGTTATATCTCTATAAAGCAGTAGATTCTCTTATGGCACATTCTCTCCAAATATTCCCAAAGGGGAGTACTTAGGTAACAGGACGTTAAGTGGGATTTTTCTGTTGTCTTACAATTTTAGCTAATGCCTGAAGCTGAAGCTGATTGTTTTTATTTATTTTTTTAAGATTTTATTTCTTTATTCATGAGAGACACAGAGAGAAAGGCAGAGACATAAGCAGTGGGAGAAACAAGTGGGACTTGATCCCACGACCTCAGGATCACGACCTGAGCCAAAGGCAGACACTGAACCACTGAGCCACCCAGGTGCACCATGAAACCAGTTGTTTTAAAATACATTTAAAGAGAGTAGTAGGGGCACCTGGGTGGCTCAGTTGGTTAAGCAGCTGCCTTAGGCTTAGGTCATGATCTCAGGGTCCTGACATTGAGCCTCACATTGGGCTCCCAGCTCAGAAGGGAGCCTATTTCTCCCTCTCTCTCTTCTCCTCCTCCTGCTTGTGTTCTCTCTTCTCTCTCTCTCTCTCTCTCCCTCAAATAAACAAAACCTTTAAAAAATAAAGAGATTAGCTAGACTTATCTTTAGAACCTATTGAGAAAGAACAAAACTCTGACACTCTTATCCAACACCCACTTACAATCTGAATTTACAGGTTAGAGATTCATCAGAATAAATGCAGCTTATTTTGAAGAATGTTGTTTATAAGACGAGGAGTTGGGTGGCTTTCCCTTACTTCCCAAATGAACTGAGAAGGGCTTCAATGACACCACTGGAAGAGAGTGGGACTGCTTGCCAAAGGAGGCAACCAGAAATGTTCTTTCCAGCTCTATGTTTGCTTCATGTTGACCCATGCAATTCCTCATTTTGCAGATACTCTCTGGAATCTGAGGGATACACGAAATGTCTCAAATGTCTCTTACCCCCATAGGGGGTACCTATTATTTTTACATTTGTCTTGAAATATTACATTTAATCAATACATTGCCGTATTAGCAGAAGGAGCTTTTCATTTATTGATTGATTGAAACTTTTAATCCCTCCTCACAATTTTGATATGAGAGTGTGGCCAGATACAGCCCTACTGTGATGAGGTTAACTGGCAAGAAGAGGGAAGAAATAGACTCTGAGACAAAACCCTTAACACATTATAATCACAAATTAGAACAATTCTAATATCCAAAAGTGACAAGAAAGTATTGGGATCTACCTTACATGCTATCAGGCATTGAGAAAAGATATTTAAAAAATTACTTGAAATTAGAGATGGAAGAACAAGTACCCATTCAATTTACTTGTTCCACTAACAAGACAGAGTGAAAATAATTTGTGTAGTTAAAAAATAAGTATGAATATAAATTTACCAATCAGTATTTCTAGAATGATACAAATTCACAAATGGAACTTAGCTTTCTGGATCTTTAACTTCAAACCTAAGCAGAATTTTGAAGCCAATCACAATTGTTTAGACAAACTGCCACAATCAGAAACTGTCAGGAGGGATTATTTTGGAATTATCTGCTTGGATTCACGGGAAAGGATAATAGAATGGAAATTCATAATGAAATGAGACAAATCTGAATTTAAGTTTCTGCTCTAGCATTTACTATATGTATATGGTCCTGTGACTTAATTAATTATCTACATTTCTACTTAATCGTTTTCAAACAAAAAAAACAATAAATATCATTCCATAAAATTGCTGGAAAGATAAAATGAAATAACTTATAAAATAAATACTTCTCTGGCGATAGTTTGATGCAAATTTTCCCTTCCTCTGTTTGTTCATTCGTTCGTTTGTTCCTTTCTTCCTTTGTGATTTCCCCATTAGTTTTCAAGAATTGTTAGTTCTTCTCTCTCCCTTCCCTCTGGCTCTTTTGTCCCTGTATTACCTACAGTTGAGTACCGTCAGCAAATACCTACCTACTAACCCTTCCCGAAGCAACAAAAATCAGTCTATCTCTAGGCAGATGGGATTGTATACAGTTCAAATTACCCAGCTCATAGAATTATCACTTTTTTCTTCATCCACTAAGACATTGTGGTCTGATTGCAATCCTTAGGACCTGCTTTGTTCCAGTGATGAAACCTTGACCCCTGGTCCCAATCATGGTGAGTACATTCCTACCCTAACTTTCCTTGACTTGAGTATCTTCAGAATAATAAATTTTTCTCTAAGATTGGCCCCTTCCCAGCTCTTGTTAAGCTATTCCTTGGGAACAAGACTACCTACGTGAACTTTGTGCCCCCCAGTGGTGAAAGTGTTACCCTTTCTGGGATGTTGTCCATGACAGGGAGGTTGGAGGTAGTGAGATAAGCACAGGCCACAGTTAAGCCTTTATGGGTTTCAGTTTTTATTGCGGACCTCAGTTCATCTTCACCCAGGTCCAATTTTGTTTCTCGGCTGTCAATCTGACAGACCTACAGTGATGTCAAGTCCAACTCTAGGCAGAGATAATTGTCTTGCATAGAGATCTCTACCAGCCCCCACTGTTGCAAAAACTCCAATCCCTATAATAAATCCTATTTCTACATTACTTATAAGGGCTCTGTGTTTTGTTTTTGTTTTTGTTTGATGAAACCCTCCCTGATACATAAATTCAGTGCATCTTTTTATATTAATTCCTAAATATTTTATCTTTCTCCTTCTATGGTGAAGGAGCTTCATTTTTTTTTTTCCTTTTTGGATAATCATGTTTTTAATTACAATCCTAAAGCTCTGCCTTTGAAACTTTTCTAATGAAGGATTCATAACAGGGAAAGAAAGCAAAAATTTAAGCAATGAAGCATTTGTGGGCTATAGGCAAGATCATAAAGCCTTAGGGGCTTGAAATCTTCCTTTGAAGTTTAAATTTATCTTAAGTTTTCATTCTATTTCATAGCATACCCTTATATGTTTAAAATTTAAATGCTTTCTGCTTTCCAAGTCTTTAAATAAAATAAAATTTCTGGAAAGATGCATTCCTATTCTGTGGTTTTTGTTACTTGGTGGCGGATGTGCTAAGCTCCAAATATATTACAGATAAGATTTGTAGTAACAACGTTTCTTTAAAGTGATTTTTGTGATTAGTCCAAGGCTCTTCAAACTCTATTGTCACATTATTCCTAATGAACAATGTACTCCTGTAGTTATATTTACTCAGAAAATGACCCCAGATCTTTTCTTTCTTGTTATGAAGTGGGACACAAATATTAGGTATTCAAATCAAGTTACCTTAGAATTTTTTCTAAAGAACTTTTTGGAGTTAGTTTCCTGAAATCACTTCAAGTCATCTTTTTCTAAAAAGCTACTAGGTTCTAAGGCAATTCTGCAATTACATACATTAGTCACTTGTATAAATAATCTGATTTACACCTAGAGGCACACCAAAGCTAAGGTCATGTTTTACAGAGCACTGAAGACTCATCCTGGTGATTAATGGAAAAGAAAACATAATTTCAAAACACAACAAAAAAGGCATCAGCACTTAAGAGGTTATTCTGTAATACAGAAGTGTTTGTAGCTATTAGTTGTCAATATCATTGCAACTCTGAAATCTCAAGAAAACAAGTATTTCTTTGCTTTTTTGGACAGTGATTGCTATTGGACACCAGAGAAGCCAAGCTGGGAATAAAAGAATATATGATATTGGAAATTTACAGACACATGTTAACTAAAAATTTCCCATCTATTGTTATAATGCTTTGAATCTACTATTAAACCATATTTTTTTTTCTGACAAGATAACTTGTGGCTTGGCAGCAAGGTCAAATATTAAACTCTGGCATCTAATATGTCTATGGAGTCTCCTTCTTATCCATACATAATGGAAATATATGCTTTAAATGTAAACATTCTTTTGGTGAGATAGTAATTAGGAGTGTTAGAAATTAAATGAGATGAAAAAAAGAAACAAAATAACCCATTTGGGTTAATAAAAATGCCCCCAAGGCAATGGGTTCAAAAACCAGGCTTTATCAAGAGAACAAAAAGAATTTACTACATGCCTTTACCTTACATCAAAAATTTCAAAGGCAAAGGGTGTCCTTCGGGAAAATTTTGCAGTTACTTTGCTAGTTAGGAGACTGCAACTGATTAGAAAAAGATCTTATCCTCATCACACTAAGCAATGGTAAGGAAGAGAAAAGAAATGGAAGAAAAGAGAACATTAGAGGAAATAGTCATCCTTGCATTCCCAATCTGGAGGTCTAACTTCCTAAAACATCATGGAGGAGATTATTGAGTAGGTTGAGGGAATTCTTCAGGACAGAGGGATTCTTTTTTTTTTTTTTTTTAAGATTCTATTTATTTATTCATGAGAGATACACAAAGAGAGAGAGAGTCAGAGACATAGGCAGAGAGAAAAGCAGGTTCCATGCAGGGAGCCCAATGTAAGACTCGATCCCAGGACTGCAGGGAAGATGCTTAAGCGCTAAGCCACCCGGAGGGATTCTTTTTAAAATTTTGATTGTATCTCTGGAGGGAATCAACAATAGTGTTTTTTTTTTGAGATCACATAAAAGATAACAAAAGAGGTAAATAAACCAAGAGCTTAGTCAGACAGAAAGGAATCTAATTTAAACCCCCAAAAGTTCAATTGTTTTCCGTATGAAAGAACCCTGAGTTTAAAGCCAGGAGGTTAAACATGGGGACATCTATGGTCAAGGTGTGCTGACCTTACAATATATACTATAGGATGAAAAGACAGGGAGAAAGTTGAAGGACATGCACAATAGTCAGAGGGGTTGGTAAAATCAGGGACCACTGATGGAGGGCAAACTAGCAGGAAGGGGTCACTGGATTATGTCTGACAGAGCTAAGAAATAATATAAGCAAATTGATAAAAAAAAATATCAACAACAGAAAACAGTAGGATGCCCAATGTTGGCCACCCCTACATCAGCAGACACCATCCAGCATACATACAGGGATAAGCATGATCATAGACGTCCCCTCCTCTTCCACTAAAACCATAAGTTTCTGCAAAGCATCTTCCCCAGAACTCTGCTGTCATCTGATGGCAGAATTATAAGAAAAACCTGAAAAACAAAATGTATAACTTTAAGTGGCTCTGTCAGTTAAGTGTCTGCCGTCAGCTCAGGCTCAGGTCATGATCTCAGGGTCCTGGGATGGAGCTCCTCACTGGGCTCTCTGCTTAGTGGGGAGTCTGCTTCTTTCTCTCCCCCTGCCCTTCCCCACTCCCACTCTGCTCTCTCTCTATCTAACTCGCAGTCTCTCAAATAAATAGAAAAATATTTTTAAAACCCTAAATATATCGTATAAAATATTAGATATAAATAAATTTTATCTAGATTGAAGAACTAATTTGGTTGGTGTTGCTGTTGTCCAGTAGTTCCAGTGGTCACAGATGAGCCATTCCAGCACCTTCAGAAAGTAAAGAGTGGCAGATTCTATGAATAACTGCATATAGTATAAATAAATTTTAAATTTAAAAATTATGATTATAACCATAATAAGTTATGGTCACTTAATATATAAAATATTTTTGGATTCTATATTTAAGTTTTGCAAATATAATCATATATTTTCTAATATCAATTACATGCTATTTAAATGTAAATTCTCTATTATTTTCAAGAGAGTTTCAATTTCTGAAATAAATGTAAAAATAACAGTGGACTAAAGGAGATAGACTTCTTCTGTAATCTCCTTGCAGTCATCAAGCCTAATGGGGTAGCGTTGGTATTAGGTTTTAGATTCTGGCTTATTGTTTTGCCATCCTTAAACATTGCCCTCCAGCAATGGTCTACATCCAGATCCTGCCATGGTATCTACATGCCATCCACTGGGAAAAGGATAAGAAATGAAAATCACATCTCTTTCCTTTAAGAACAATCCAGTATTTATATATGTTCTTCTTCTCATCCTATTTGCCAGAAATTTGTCAAATAGCTCACTAGCTGAAAGGGAAACATGGAAATACATTCTTTACCTCAGCAACCATGGGCTAAGATAAAACTCAGACACCTTACTTCTAGAGGGAAAATAGAGAGGATGGATATTTGAGGATGACCAGCAGTTTCTGCTATGCCTGCTTATAAATAAATATGACCAATATATATATTACATATATAAGTGTATGCATTGCAATGTGTCTTAACCAATAATATCTATAAACTGGGCTAACATTTTTTTTTAAAGTTCTTTTTAATTTGTTAAATGGTTTGCTCTCTTTCCAACAGAATTCCTCATACAGAGCACAATTGTGCTACTGCACTAGTTTAGAATCAGAAGTCAGATGAAAAACCATAATAGAGTGTAGATTATAATATGTCCTTTCTGGATTAATTATTTATTATAATGTATCTTGAGACAGAGAGGATCTCATTCACTTTTAGGTGTTGGCAAAAATAAGTATACTGTATTTTTTTGAAACAATATAGCTAGACTCATATATAACTCCAGTGGAGGATAAGTCACATAGGCTCTCAAGTGAATATTTCCTACTACTCTAAATTCTAGGAATACAGTAAAAAAGATTGTTTAAGGGGTAACATAGATTTATAACAGTTTTGGTAGTCTTCAGAAAAGAAAGTCATGACTCATGACTTTGAAGCTATTTGCTAAAGTGGATCGCTGAGTTCTGAGAAGCTAGTGAGATTGACTTAGCAGTTAATTACTGGGGCTTCAGGATACTTGCTAAAAATGTGCTCACTAGGTGCTGGTATTACCTGCCAGAAGGGCATAACATTAGGTCTCATGCACATCAATGGCCAAAAAGTGCCCATTGGCCTCCAAACCATAGAAGTGAAAAGAAACACAGCCTAACCAGGAAGAGAAGCTCTTATCTCTTGTCATTTTCCTCCAATGTCCTCTACTCGGAAAAAGACCCAGCATTATGTCACCTGGCACAGGAGAAACAGGGTCCTTCTCCACTATCACAAAGCAAGGCTAAGGAAGGTGGATTTGAACTAAGAAACATTAATTTTATAGCTAGAACAGATGCTATGGTCCTTCTTGTTTTGAAGGAAAAGATATACTTTCTAATTAACTATAGGAAGTGACAGAAAAAATATTCTGAAGTGTGTTAAAAATTTAAGTGTAAGACTTCTGGTTTCAGCTCTGAATTTTAAAGAGTTAGGAACTGTCACTCCTGTATTTAGAAGAAGAAAAATCTGGAAAAACTGAAAATCGTGACATTTCATGGACCTGTCAGAGAACTGAGGTTTCAAGGAAAGCCACTACCCCAAAATCTGGAAAGACAAGCATATCCAAGGAGAAATGGCCAGCATCTGTTTCCCTGGAACAGAAGCCAATGAAGCCGTCAACTAGCAGGAAACTCAGATGATGGTTTGGATTAATTGCTGGAGTCAGAATGTGAACTAATGTGTGATAGAGATGCTTCTAGGAACTACAGTCTTCACTGGGAAGAGGTATATTTTCTGAGTTTTACCTTGTGAAACTCCCTAGGTTCTCATGATGGAAATCCAAGAAAGTTCTCCACATGGTTTCAGCAGGGAAGAGGGAGATGGTTAGAGTGATCATTGTGGAATACACCTAGAACTTACTTTTTAAAAAGATTTGATTTATTTATTTGAGAGAGAGAGAGAGCGCACAAGTAGAGGGAGTGACAGGGATCCTAGATGGTGGGCTAATCGCAGGACCCTGGTATCATGATCTGAGCAAAAGGAAGACACTCAACCTACTGAGCCACCCAGGCACCACCCCCCAGAACCTTTTTTATAATAAAGTCCTACTCTCTAGAAGAAAGACTGCCAGAGCTGGGGAAAGGGTAGTATGCAAAGATAGATGGAAATTCTAAGAAAGAATAAAAAAGATATTCTAGAAACTAATAAAACTTGAGCAGGCTGATCTTTAGAGTCAACACAGCTTTGATGAGCTTGAAGACATCTCAGTAGAAATTTTCAAGACTTAAGTGCAAAGAGAAAAAAAAAAAAAAGGAAAAATTTAAAAGAAAACACCAAAACCCAGAGGAATCATAGGACAATTTCAAGAAGTGTAACATACACATAGTTGAAATACCAGAAAGAGGAAAAGGAGAACAGACCTGAAGAAATAATAAAGTAATTATGACCAGTGCTTTTCCAAACAAATGACAGCACAAAGCTATGATTCAGAGAACACCACCATGATCAAGACCAAACATAACTATAACTGAACATATGAATTCAACCTGCAGAAAATCAAAGATAAAGAATATCCTGGGGATCCCTGGGTGGCTCAGTGGTTTAGCTCCTGCCTTTGGCCCATGGCATGATCCTGGAGTCCCGGGATCAAGTCCCACATCAAGCTGCTTGCATCTCTCGGCCTGTGTCTTTGCCTCTCTCTCCCTCTCTCTCTCTCTCTCCCCCTCTGTGTGTGTGTGTGTCTCTCATGAATAAATAAAATCTTTAAAAAATATCCTGAAAAACATGATAGGAATGAAACAGTGAGCTTACAGAGAAACAAAAATAATTACAGCAACCTTCTCATTAGAAACTAGGCACTTGATGGGATCGAGCACTGGGTGTTACACCATATGTTGGTAAATTGAATTTAATAAAAAATTTTTAAAAAAATAGAAACTGTGTGAGGAAAAAGATAATGAAATAAAATATTTAAAGAATTGAAAGAAAAAAAAACAGACTTCTATTTCTGGTGAAATTATTTCTCACAAGCAAAAGAGCAGTAGAAATTTTCTCAGACAAACAAAGCCGAAAGAATTTTATCAGTAGACTTGTCCTGTGGGAAAGGTTGAAAAGAAGTTCTTTAAGAAGAAAATGATAGAGCTCAGAAACATGGTTCTGAATAAAGAGAGGCAAAATATCAGAGAAGGAACAAATGAATAGGAAATATACTTTTTCTATTCTTCATTTATTTAAAAAATAATTGTTTAAAGCAACAATAGTAACAATGTATTGGGTGGTAGTAGCATATGGATAAGTGAAGTAAATGTCAGAAATCTCACAAGGGAGAGGGAAAAAGAATGGAGAATATCCTAAGGTACCTGCACCAAATAAAGCAAAATCGTATTATTAGAAGGCAAGCAAAAATAAAAATAAATAAATAAATAAATAAATAAATAAATAAATAAATAATAGACAGATCAGTTAAAAATGTATATTGTAAACTCAAGGGTAACCACTAGAATCACTAAAAAATGTGTATAATTGGTACACTAAAGAGAGGAGACAAAACGCAATCATTATTGCTTAAGATTAAAAATAGAGAAGGCAGGAAAAAGAAGGGAGAAAGAAATAAAGAACAACTGCAATGAATAGAGTATTGTTATAAATAGTGGCATGTAATAATACTATATCAATAATCATTTTAGATGTGAGTGGTGTAAATGTATGAATTAAAAAATGATTGAGTGGATTAAAAATCCTCAACAATATATGTTGTTCTGAAAAAGCTTACTTTAAATATAAACCCAAATAGGTTAAAAGTAAAGGGGTGGTGAAAAAATCGTTTAATACTAATCAAATAAAGTAGATATAACTTTATTAATTTCAAATAAAGTCAACTTTAATAATAATATATTGGGGGATATTGAGGAGTCAAAAACATGCTAAACAAGCAGAACAAAGAGTTAACCTTAATGAATGTATATTTTTAAAAAATCATTTAGGTGGAGCCTGGGTGATGCAGGTAAAGAGGTAGACTCTCGGTTTTGGCTCAAGTCATATCTCAGAGTTATGAGATTGAGCCCTGTGTCAGGCTACATGCTCAGCATGGCATCTGCTTGAGACTTTCTCTCTTTGCCCCTCTCCCCATTTTCACTCTCTCTTTCTCTCTAAAATAAATAAACAAATCTTTAAAGACTATTTAGGAAATCAGGGTATCACAGAATAGAATTCAGATTGTGATAAAATAATGAAATTGTATTACAAATGTGCAAAACAATCTAGTTGAAGGCTATATATGAGAAAGTTTCTTACCTTAATAACTGGAAATGAATTGAGTCTGTAAAGCTGAAGGCCAAGAGAACTATAAAACTGAGACTAAGAACCACACTATAATTGACAAATTTGCTTCCCACGGGGGAGGGAACAACTCTGAAACCACTATATATGCATGCTAGAATTGAGCAATCAAGTGACTGGATGACATATGGTTGGAGCCACATTTCTCACTGCTGGAGTAAGAATTTTCAAATAAGCAGGAGAAGAAGCTAGAATGATCCATGTGATAAGGAACTAGGGTTGGAGACAACATTATGAATTCATGTTCAACTTAAATATAAATACAGATGGATATAGATAAAGGTATAGACATAGATAGGTGTATAGACATGTATTAGTACATGTAGGTATATTTCCCTACTCTCTCTGAGGAGGCCTGAGAGCAAAGACATAAGTATACGTAGTACCTAGAAGTTGGTTTTAATACCACTTTTTAAAGAGAGGAGCAGGGATTCTTGCAAAGATGTCTGAGTCTAGGACTAGGGTAGGAAATACACAAGATGAGCAAGCATTATTTCATAGTGCTTGCAATGAAGTATTATGATTAAAAGAAAAACAGAATAATGGGGGATGTCAAAGGGACACTAGCTTCAACTCACAAAGCTTCCAATGACCAAAGCTGGAAAAATTTGGCAAACAGAATAAAATCATATTGGGCTCAACACTAAAATATAAAATAGGTACCTATGGACTGCTATAAATACACATCTGAATAAATAAATAAAATGGGGAGAAGAGACAAATCTTACCTGTAGAATTGAAATAATTTATGTAGATAATCTTCCTTCAAGGAGGCAGACCATAACTCCCTACTTCTTAAGTGTGCAGTGTGCATAGTGACCTCCTTATAATGAGTTCAGTTTGGAAAGAGAGGAAAAGGTTGTCACTTACTGTGGAGAAATCTATCTAACGCTGCCTCAGCCAGGTGACCAAGATTCATATCCACACTAAAATTTAGAGAGTAGGGCAGCCTGGGTGGCTCAGTGGTTTAGTGCCGCCAGCAGCCCAGGGTGTGATCCTGGAGACCCAGGATGGAGTCCCACATCGGGCTCCCTGCATGGAGCCTGCTTCTCTCTCTGCCTGTCTCTCTCTCTCTCTCTGTGTGTGTGTCTCTCTTGAATAAATAAATAACATCTTAGAAAAAAAGTTAGAGTATATACCATTGATACACCATGGCTGTGATGTGCTGACAATGCCATTTGCCCTGTATTTCACCCTGGTCTTTCTCCCCAAAACCTATAATCTCAATCTAAAAATGAGAAAAAACGTCAGGCGAATCCCAAATGTGGGACCATCTACAAGATACCTAACCAGTCGTCGTTAAAACCATTGAGGTCATTAAATGCAAAGAAATTTTAAGAAGCTGTCACAGTCGTGAGGAGCTCAAGAGATCTAATGAGTAAATGTGATGTGGTGTCCTGGGTTAGATTCTGGGATAGAGGAATATGTTAGGTAAAAACTAAGGATATCTGCATAAGGTAAGGAGTATCATTCATAACTATGTGTCAATATTGGTTCATTGATTAGTATGAATTAACCATACTAAAGTAAGATGTTAGTAGAGAAGAAACTGAGCGTGGGTGAAATGGGAACCTTCTGTACTATTTTCACAATATCTCTGTAAATCTAAATCTATTATAACAAGCAGCTTATTAAATAATGAAGACATTCCTTGCAGAGTCTTAATAAATCATAATAGGATGTATAAATTCTAAAATATGAAGGATAAGAATCGGGAATATTGAACACAGAAAAATGGATGAAACTAACAAAGATAGAAGTAAGGATAAAATTTAAGTGCTAATATGTCAAAACTTCTGGAGGATGTCTGATGTTATAGTCAGAAGTGGATTTATAGCTTTAGAAGTAATTTCATGAAATAATAAAACATCTAATTGCATGAAAATAAGTAGTAGCATACAATGCGAATAAAAGTATGGGCAAATGACCACTTTCATATATTTTTATAATGTATGGTATTATAATATAAATTGGTTATACGTTGCCATAATATTGCTAATGCACATAATAACAATGTCTATTTAAAATATGAATGTATTTTGATCATAGAATTTTACTTTAGGGATATATAGTACATAAAACTGTTATTAATATATAATGATTTGTGAACAGAGGTACATATTTCAGAATTTTAAGAACAAAACTATTGTAAACAAGCTTAAATGTCCTCTAACATTGAACTTAGTTGTGGTGCATTCAGAGTTAGTGTGTAGCAAAGGTCAAATAAGCGAGTCCTACATTTATGGAAATGTAAAAGTTTTCTGATATGTTATAAAATAAGTTGTAGGGTGATTTTTTTTTTTTTTTGAAATGGTACCTTTCTGTGCCTGAGGACAAAAGAGAAGAGGAGGAGGAAGAAGAGGAGGATGAAAAGGAGAAGATGAGAGAGAAGGGGGAAGGAAAGAAGGGGAGGAGAGGGACAAAGGTGGAGAAAAAGAAAGACCCTATATGGGCTATTATATATTTTATGAGTATATGGAAAGCAAAATGATAAAAAATATTGATTGCTTACCTAAAGTTGGAAGTGCTAGATTGAAAAAGGAGATATTATTGTTCATTTGCATAAATACATAAACAGAGGAGATGCTGTTGCTAATAGGATTTTTTAAATAATGTGAACAAAATTTTAAAGGAGCTATGATTTCATCTTAAGAATTAGAAAAAAGGGAAGGAAATGAAATAGAAATGATATATGATCACAGTAAAAGAAGAAAAATTAATGGAGTAGACCAGCGCTGATCATTCTCAATTGCATTCAGGAAAGTGAATATGAAAACAATGTATATATGCAAAATTTAATTTATTTTGAAAAAAATTAGAGACATCGGAAGCAAATATGGAATATTTTATTCATATCAGTGCAATCAATGGTGGGTACGTTGGTGTCCTTTTATTATTTTCTGTGCTTTCCTACATGTTTAAGATATTCTATAGTTAAAATGTTGTAAAATTTAAATTTTAAAAAAAGAAACACAACTGGAGACCCCTGGATGGCTCAGCAGTTTAGCATCTGCCTTCAGCCCAGGGAGTGATCCTGGAGTCCCGGGATCGAGTCCCATGTCGGGTTCCCTGCATGGAGCCTGCTTCTCCCTCTGCCTGTGTCTCTGCCTGTGTCTCTGTCTCTGTCTCTGTCTCTCTGTGTCTTTCATGAATAAATAAATAAAATCCCTTAAAAATAAAGAAACACACCTATATACTTTCTTCTGTTTACAATTTTATGATACATAAGCAAGTAAAACAACATTTTTATGTTAATCAAGTTTCTAGAATCATTGCCATGCACACACTCAAAGGACGTATATTTATAGCAGTCATTCTGGAAGAGAATTTGACAACATATAACAATGGTGTATAAAAGGTCATATATTCAATCAAGTAGGTCTTTTTCTGGGAACATGTACTAAACAAATACTCATGAATGATTACAAGCATTAACTATAGGCTATTCGATGGAATTTTGAATGTAATGGTAAAAGCTAAAACAAAATATGCAAGTAAACCTTAGAGAATTAGTTAATTAGACCACACCAATAATCGAAATAGAATACCATGTAGCAATTCTAGATTACAGAACAGTAATTAAAGGTATAGAAAAAGTTACAGGGTACTAAAATTTTTCAATGTCAGATTTCAAGCCAATCTGTATTATAGCATCATATATATATCATATATAGACACATACTTTCATAGAATAGATGCTTAAAAGCTATTTTTATCTCCCCTTCCCTCTCTTCACTCATATAAAAGGCATGCCTATAAAAAATTCAAATTGCTAATTTCTTATTTTGGGGCAAATTAAATTAAGGACCATATGATTTTTCCATATTTAGCTTTACACTCTTTCCAATCACGAAATAGTCCCTTCGTGATAAGAAAAAAAAAAAAATTAAATGTGTGAAACAGTAACCATGCTCTGTTCCATGAAACACACAAAATGTTATAACGCAGTGGAAACAAACAACTCATGTGCAGCCCAGGAGTCCAGCAGCACAAAGGAAACTAATTTTATTCTGGATACTCTCAAATCTCCACCTGTTGGAAGCCCTTTACACGGAAAATACTCCGTTTTTTTTACCTCTAACCAAAAATTGCTGAGCTGTGTTAGGGAGTCACGTAACTAGGCTAACTGGATCCTCTAGCAAATGCCTTCCCTTCTCCACTCAGCACTTCTCGGTAACCCTTTTATTCACTCCCGGCTGAATCCCTATACAATCCCCCAGAGGACCTATTCCAAATCACACTCAATTTCCACAAGCCCCTGAATTAACCCTGCTCCCACATTCTCATCAGATGACGCTGTCATCTGTTTCTCTCAGATTAAGCCTGGCAGGTTCCAACTTCCTAACCCTCTGCAGCCAGTGCTGGAGGGGAACAAAGAGATGCCCTGCGAGCAAATAAAAATAAGAGTGAGAAGTTCAAATACAATGGTCCCTAAACCGTATATACTATATCCATCTGTCCTTTCTATTTTCCTCTTGGTAACCTTTCACCTTTTCCTACTCCCTCTCTCTTTTTGCTTTATATTAAAAAATCTGAAAGACAACTCTCAAATATAAAGAAAGTGACTATAGGAAGTTCTTTGAAAATTAGCAAGAAGCCAAAGTGAATGGATAATTGGGGGAAAAAGGTACAGAAGTGGCTTCATGAGACATAGGTTCGCTTCGGAAAGGGCTAACTTGGGTCCAAACATTTTCATTAGTAATGATGGGCAAGAGGACTGTGATAAGTAGGATTTGCTGAGGGCTCTGCCTTTTAATTATTTTAATTCTTTCAACACCACAATCAGATGGTGTTATTATTACCCTCGTAGGACCCAGGATGAAACTGAGATTTTTTTATGCTCTTATTTATTTGCTCAAGGTGATTAGGTTATCAGGTAATAAAGTGAAGATTCAAACACAATTCTGTCTGCCACGGAAGTTCATATTCTCATCACCATCCTCTACTGCCTCGTTAATCACACATGCACACTTGACATCTCCCTAGGCCCTCACCTAAATGTCTAAAATCCAAGTAATGAAATCTCCCCTGCACTAGGTGAGGAAGATGTTTCTATGCATGAAAAGTTAGTCAATGAAGTGACAGTGAGGGAAGACTGCCTGGGAACAAGGGACCGGTCTGCACGGATTGACGAGAAGAAGGAAAAAAAGAGGAGAGGAAAGAAAGAAAGAGACCGATGAGTTAATAAACAGTTTAGCAAATGCACTGGGAACGCATTTTAGGGTGCGGTACTTTCTGTGTGCTTGCTTCTTTCTTTCTGCCTCGATCGTTTTCCTTGTGCTCAGTATGATTCTTGTGCTTACAGATCTGGAATTTCTATTATCCATTACCTGGAGTTTTGGGTAATATCATCCTTGTGTAGGCTGTAAATCATGAATCTTAATATACGCTATAAAGTATATTTGTCTATATGTTCTTAAGAAATCAAAGCCAGGAATCTGGGTCTAAATGGGTTATGCATTTGTTATTAAGTACAGATTTAAAGTCTGTTAAATGATGTTTGACATATGTCATTGCTTTCACTGTTGAACATGCTGTCAATTAATTTCAAAATCCCATGGACTCCTGCTTATGGCTTCCTATTATGAAATGCCCATTTATTTCCCCAACAGATTGCTCCCCTTAACCTGTACATACTATGTTTTGATTTAAAAGTTTTTATATACATATCTTTAGTCATGTTTCCCGAATTAAAATGATAAATACCAGATTTTTTACTTGCTTTCCTTGAACCTCCTATAAATTTCCATTTATTCACTTTGATGTTCGGTGAGTTTTCTGAATTCCTTTCATCTGTTGTATAAAATGATCAACAGAGTATTGCAGTGAGATTCAGGAGACCTGGGTTTCAATAAAATTTTGCCACCAAATAGTTGTGTTTTCTTTTGCCATTACTTCAGTTTTCTGGGATTCAATTTCCTTGTGTCAAAAGAGGCTATTGTACTAGATGAATTGAAATGATCAGATTCCCTAATTTGTGTATGTGCGTGTGTGTGTGTGTGTGTGTAAAGGACATATACTAAAATATCATTTTATTTTTAAAAAATTTTCAAGAAAGGGATGCCTGAGTGGCTCAGTGGTTGAGTGTCTGTCTTCGGCTCTGGGGGTGATCTCAGGGCCCTGGGATCGAGTCCTATATCGGGTTCCCTGCAGGGAACCTGCTTTTCCCTCTGCTTACATCTCTGCCTCTCTCAGATAAATAAAATCTTTATTTTTTTTATTTTTATTTATTTTTAATTTTTTTATTTATTTATGATAGTCACAGAGAGAGAAAGAGAGGCAGAGACACAGGCAGAGAGAAGCAGGCTCCATGCACCGGGAGCCCGACGTGGGAATCGATCCTGGGTCTCCAGGATCGCGCCCTAGGCCAAAGGCAGGCGCCAAACCGCTGCGCCACCCAGGGATCCCAATTTTTTTTTTTTTTTTTTTTTTAAGAAAGGAAGCCTAGAATCAAAAATCAAGCCCCAGCTAGGGCATTTTCTCTCCAAGAAAGTCCAGTTTGGGCTTTATCTTCTTATCCTGTGTTTCCAAATCTCCCTAGCTTTTAATATGATTTTCATACTATCAATTTATGTTGGTATCTCTTACAGTAAAGTGTAAGTTTTTGAAAAGCACAAGGCTGCCTAACCCCTATCTCCTCCATGTATCCCCATCGTTAAGCACAATGTCTAGTTGTAGCACATTCTTTTTATTTCTCTCTCCCTTGAGTATCTTCCCTGGTAAAGCTGCTTGGCTCTCAATCCATGTAATTCTGGTAGACTCTCACTCATGGGACTCCGCCTGCTTGATCCTTTCTAGGGCAGACCCTTCCTCCTCACCATTTGAATTTCAAAGATGTAGTCAGGAAGACAGCAAGGACCCGCCAACCAGTGGAGACACTCTTAGAACCCGGAGTCTGGCTCCAATCCTAGCTCCCACCTCCTCAATCTTAGTCACTGAGATCTTCCTTTGATTCCGTGAAAAACTGAATGTTCTTATAATAAACCTGTCCTTTCTCTGAAATTAAACACACACCAGGTTCCTGTTGCTTGTACTCAAAGAAATGTATTTAGTTTCATAGGTAGGAATGGGTCCAGGCTTTCAGGAGCCTGAAGCTTCTATTCTTTTAGAGTTTCATTTTAAGGAAAAGACTGTAGGCTGTGAATATAAAATCAGGTAGGAAACTGTATATATAAAGTGTATACATATGGTCTACATAAATGGGTCTATATATCGTGTGTATTTATAGTGTCTATATACACACATTTAATGCATATATATGCAAACTTTAAACTTGCAAATTTTAAAAAGCTGAAAAATACCACAAAAATAAAAAAATCCAAATAACTCAATTTTTTTTTTTATTAACTAACTTTTTCCTGATATGTCTCTTTAGTATCTTTTTTTTTAGTATCATTTTTTATAAACATTTTTGGCTGTTTATTTATTAGATGGTTTCTTCTTATGACAAGAATTTTAATATCATTTCTCTCATATCTACAGTAAGAATAGAAAAATAATTCGGTTTTCATTATTATTATAATCAAATATGTAAACAAATGTCTTTCAGCTTCACACCTATTTGGTAATTGCCTAAGTTTTAGCATTGTCAGTTTGGGGGTTTAACTGATTTCGGAGCATTTAAAGGGTGTGTGGGGTGTCTGTGTGCGTGTGTGTGTGTATACTGACAAAACCTAAGTTCTCTTTCATTTTCTGATATATACCACTGGTTTTGGATAAAAATCTGCATTGTACTCATATATTATGAATTCTATCTTATTTTTATTGGTATTTATAATTTTTTGGTAAAATCAGCAAAATAATTAAAACTTTTACCACAGATTTATGTAATAGTGTCCTTTTTATTAAGTAGATGAGTAACAATAAATAAAAATATTTATTACTTCTATTTGAAACTCATCTCTTTTCTCATAATAAGTTACTGCTTTTGGTATAATGCAAAAACTTCCAGTTACAATTTCCTTTTCAATATCAAAATCGTATCTATCATGTTTGCCACTCATATTTATAACTTGTATTTTACATTTCATTCACTTTACCTTAAGATTTTCCCAATTACGTAGAAAATCTAAAGTAATAAAAGAAGGTATACAACCTATATGTCCAAATAAAGAATCTGTAATTTCTTATTTTACTCAAATATTCCAAGACATCTTTCCACTTAAGAAGATAATATTAAACTTTTGTAAATATGCCATACCTATTAAATAAGAAAAATTAAATTTGCTGCACACTCCTTATATGTGCCAAAAGTTTTAATATATTCTTTTAATATATTCTTGACTAAAATTTTCCATATCAGACTCTTGAACAATTTTTCACAAGCTACTTCCTAGTTCCATATATTTTGAACATTTATCCACCTCATTAAGCACATACATGCAGTGCCAGGCATTGTGACACATTCTTTTTTACTGTTATAAGCACAAGTCAGTGCAGGTATGGCTGGCAGTAACTATAAGTGAAACTTATTGTGAACCAAATAAATGTCATCTCCAAACACTAGACTGAATGTACACTCAAACTCACCTTCTTCTCTGACAAATCAAGGGAGACATGACCTAGGGGAACCCCAAGTGGTAAAAGCTGAGGTCTTGATCAATTGTGATGAAACTATCTAACTTTGGGACATTTTACAAAAGCATGATCATATGAACACAATGAATGGTAAAGGTTCTTCCAGGACTTGGGAGAGGACCTTGTAAGATGAAGCTTCGTAAACTTTGCAGGGAACCCTTGGTGTAAAGTTGGTGTTAAAAAAAAAAAAATCATTATTGTGTGTTGTTAAAGGTCAGAAAGAGTATACAGAGTATACTAAGCATGTTCAAAGCAGAAGAGACAACCAGAGAGAAACTAATACCCTGTAGTTTTCATTTACAAACAGACTCCCTCTGGGGGTGGGTTTGGTTGAGTGGGGATGTCTGCTATAGGACCCGGCAATTCTCTACCATGGTGACTGGGATAGAGCTCTGCCCTTAAAGCAGCAGAGACAGTCTCCCTCTTCAAGGAGAAGTTAAGAAAAACTAACAAAGCCCAATGAATAAGATGTGCTGTTAAAGACAAGTAAGAGTCTATCAGGCAAAACCTTCAGGCATCTTCTGCTGCTTAATCCATTTTCCTTTCCCCTGATGTTGACAAGTTGAAGGATTAAGTGCCTAATACCGATTGTTCTACAAGGCTTTGAAAAGATACCAGGGCACCAAATCTGAAAGCACTTTAAAAACACAAAGTTCCTGATGCAAATGGCAGTAGTATTAAAAAGCAAATGGTAAAGTCACTGTTCCATTTATCTTACCATAAATTTACGTATACTTAAAACTTTGTTCATATTTTCACAGTATTTCCTACCCATCCCGACTCTCTACCTGCTTGCTCCACTTCATAAGCCAATTATTAAGAAATTAAACCACCTGAATGATCATATTTTCCATATTTGTAAATTAGAAATGTTTAAGTAACTGATTTTTGGGAATTAAAGCATTCCATCTTACCTTTTAAAAACATAAATCATAACCTTTATAATCTAAATCTAAACACAGATTTGTGTGTGTGTGAGAGAGACAGAGACAGAAACAGAAACAGAGAGAGACATACAGACATAGAGACAGTAAAAAAAAAAAAAAACATTAAAAAGCTTCTTTACCCAGTGTACACCAACCTAGAGATATTGTCATATACTTGTGAACGAATGGGAAAACCTAGAAAACAACTTGTACATTAAACTTTTGCAGTAATCATCAGACACAGGATTTCTTTTTCTTTTTTTTTTAATGAGCCTGGCTATTTTTTTTTTATTTTTATTTTAAGACTTTATTTGCTTATTCATGAGAGACACAGAGAGAGGCAGAGACAGGAGAAGCAGGCTCCATGCAAGGAGCCCAATATGGGACTCGATCCTGGGACTCCGGGATCAAGCCCTGAGCCGAAGGCAGATGCTCAACCACTGAGCAACCCAGGTGTCCCTACAAGATTTCTAAATCTATTCTAAAGGCAATACTGTTTGAACTGTGTGGCCTTACAGTGTGAGAACTTTTTTTCTATTGTAATAGAGAAAAAAAAATGTACATTACATTTCTTCCTCACCCCAGAACATGGAAATAGAAGTGGAAAAACAATTTAAACTCTAAAATTTCATCAGTAAACCAAAATATAATGCTACCCTTTAATTTATCTGCAAGTCTCCAAAACTCTGATCAGAGTCAATTCACTGGTATGGTAAACTGCTGAAGTATGTTAAGAGATATAAAACAAATTCCTGAAACTATCCATTCCCTCCCCAGAGCATTTCCTCCAACATGCAGGAGATTTTATTTTTCAGTCTCTCCTGGCCTGTCTGTGCGGGCTTGTATTTACACTCATGCACATACACCTACAAATAATGGCATTTATGTGAGTTAACTCACATCTTTAATTCCAGAAGTTTCCTGCTCATTTAAGCAGGATCCTGGAGGCAGAATTCATGGGGGATTAACACTCTAAAGCATCCTTTCACCATGAATCTCAAATCATTTTGCACATTTTAATTCATTCTTGGAAAGCCACAGAGAGGAAGTTAACTGCCATGCCTATTTTTCAGAAAGGTTCCCTTAAATAGGGAGAGATTCAAGTAGACTGGATATGTTTAATTCAAGCACACCAAACCAAACACGAAGCATTTTAAAAGGTGAAATGCTTGCATTTTAAGCTAAAAAAAAAAATTTTGTCTTTAAAAGAGGTATCATAAAAACCCCAAACAGCATTATAATCGGCTACGTCAAGTAAAGTCCATGCTTTCGCAAATAAAGCTTTTATTTAAATGACTGTGTTGTTACAGGCTAAAACAAGAAAACCATAATGGGGACTATATCTGTTTATGATTAAAATTTAAAATGCTTATTTTTCATGTGGTTTAGAAGATAAGAATCAACAAGATCCTTTCATTATATGTATGAGAGAATAGAGCACACCGTAAATATAAATGAAATGTAGTCCGCTTGTTTTATCCTCTCTCAAAATACCACAAAATATATTTTCAAATAAACCAAAACAAAAGTGAATATAGTTTAGGGTATCTAATAAATTGTGGGGTTAAACTATATACTTTTCCCTAAGGCATTAGAAATGTAAACATATGAGAATGTAACCTTAGGAAAATTAGACTATGAATGCTAATATCCCAAATCGAGAACAGAGTGCTTCGGTTTGATAAGGTTGATGCCTTGTCAACTTCTAGTCACTGACCACAGCAGCTGAAATCCAATTTATTTTGAAGATAAACGTTTTCAGGAAGTGAACCACTCCAGAGTGACTTCTCTGCTTTCCCATAGTTTAAATTGGGGGAAGGGGGGAAGAACAAACATGTTTAAAGAAGGTTGAAGGAAAATGATAAATAAAAATAATCATGTTTGAATGTATCTTCAATGATAATTAGAAAATTTTAAAATGGAGAGAAAGAAACTAGGATTTTTTTCCTGAGTGATTAAAAGATTCGTAAACAAATAGGAGATACACACACGTATATGTGTGCCTCACAATCAAGTTACAAAAGAATTTGTGGCATGGAGATAATTCAGTTCAGGTGATTATATGCCATGATTTTCGACTATCCTGAAATATGCTCACAACAAATTTAAATAGCATCAATTATCCTTGCCTTATCTGGTAACCTTTCAATAAAAATTTGGGAGATTAATTAAATTAAAGTACATATATTAAAGAAAACTTGATGTGTATATACACACATATTCATATCTACATGTTTAATGATTTTTATTATATTTACATGATTGGATAACCATCCCTATAATCAATGTTCAAACATTGTCATCACTTCCAAAAGAATCTGTGCCCATTAGTAATTTAAACTATTTGTGTATATTCTCTTTTTTTTTTTTTTTTTTTATTTGTGTATATTCTCACTTTTGATCTTTCACTTTGGACCATTCAGGTATTCTAACTTTAGATAACTAACTGCACATACCTTGTAATGCCTTCTTTTATTGAGCTTGAGAGGGTGAGATGTCACAGTCAATGGTTTAATTGTCCATCTCTGCTGCCAAAAGGCCTGTGTTTATTTGTTTTTAATGATTTATTTATTTTTGAGAGAGGACAAGCAGGGAGAGTGGGGGCAGGGGCAGAGGGAGAGAATATTCAAGCAGACTCCTCACTGAACTCAGAGCCTGACACAGGATGGGATTCAGGGCTCAGTCCCACAATGAAGGATCTCATGATTGCCCATGAGATCATGACCTGAGCCAAAATCACGAGGTCGATGCCTATCCAGCTGAGACTCCCAGAAGCACCAAATGGCCTGTGTTTAAAACCTGGTTCCATTTTGTACAAGTTAGGCCTCCTCAACAAATTACTAAACCTTAGCGTCTCAACGTTCTTATCTGTAGAATGGGGGTGAAGGTAATAATAGTAACTTCCTCATAGCACTATCGGAAGAATTAAATTAAACAAGAAATAGAAAATATTTGAACAGTTCCTAGTATATAAACTAGCCGTTTTCATCAATACAAATAGTTTTAGATTCTAGGCTATCAAGAGAAAATAGTTGCGTTATCAAATTTCAACTCTGGCAGATAAAACTGGAAAGACGAAAGTCATCTGTTTCGAATTTATGAATTTTTTTTAATGTAAAAAAAAAGATGAAATTTTCTCAGTGGGATACATGAAGTAATTCAAAGTTCTTTTGAATTATGTAAATCATGCTAAAAGTAGACAGTAATTGAAAAGATAAGAATATCTTTTTTTATGCCGTTCAGTTTAGTTTCTCACTTGGAATCGAATGAATGATAACTTAAAATCAGAGGTATCTCTTCACGATGCAGATCACTGTTGTGTTTGGAGAACTGGTCAACATATATATTTAGTGTGAACCGGCAATAAGCATGCTGGTCATAAGGCAGCCGCTGGATTTATCCTCAGGTGGATCAAATTAACTTCATCCGGCAGGATGTCACTCACTGCTGGAATGCCCTTGTTTGTGTATATAATGTCGCCTTTGGAAGCCAGAAGACGTCCCCGGGAGGTCCCACCCACAGCAGACATGACATTGTGCCCGGCTCCTCTTCCCACTTCACACCAGCATGAACTCACTGAACTTTGGTTGAACTTTGCTGCTCTGTCGAGCACATTTTTAATGCAATCTATCCTCTTTAAGCCTAATTTGTATTTCGTTTCACAACCTTGCCATTTAACACAAGCGCATCAAGATAGATTTTAGGGCGGCAGCTAATCTAAAACCTAAATGACACTTATTCCCCTCACCAAGGACATGCTCTCTGTTTCCAAAACACATTCTTCAGAGAAGCAAACAGGCAAGCATCTTCATTTCACCGATGTTTCTAAATTGCTGTCTTTTCTTACAGTGAAAAACTACTACTATAGTGTTTTGGCAGTTATTTAAGCTTTTCTTCCCCCTTCATAATGAGAATCTCTTTTTCTTTCAACAACACATAACTGGGAGAATATAACCAATATTGTCCACCACTAAGAAATAGTGTTTTCATTTAAAGACTCACCAGTAGTGCATTTTTTTCAGTGTTGGCTATGACAGATTATATGTGAAGGCAACTTTCTTGTCAAATAAGGAGGTAACACGCCTAAGAGATTTACAAATTTTTATTTTAAAAAAGAATTCTTTGCATACCAAAATACAGGCTTCCATTAACCCAATTGTAGGGAAGATAAATCTTAGCAGGGCAATTATTTCTTGAAGTTCAGATGGCCACACATAAATTCTTTTCTTGGATTCAGCACATTTTTTAGTTATCTGCTAAAAACATTAAATCCCTCAGTATAGACCAGCTTTTTGGGGGAGGAAGGGAGAATGTTCTTTCTTTTTCCTTTAAATGCATTTCAAATTTATTGTGTTTGGATAGGCCTTTTGGAATAGTTGCCACTTGTTTCCAAAGTGCTTCTGGAAATTTAACTCCTAATTAAATATAAATTGTATAGGATACAAATATTCTATAAAGGATATAAAACTTTATTCTTGGATTTAAGCAGCATACTGTGAATAGAATTCTTAGGTGGAATCCATTTGCTAAATAAATGTTATGTATAGTCTATACAAGATAGTGTAGAAGATACAATGAAAAATAAGACAAGACTCTTTTCTCTATGAGATCATAGAACTTTAGGGCAGATAACAGTAATCATTGCTATTTACTAAATATTTGCTAAGCAATGGGAATTGTGGGTTGTAAATGGGAGTCATCCACATGGGCACACAATAGTATTTGTAAAAAGCAGTCCTTAGTACAAGTCAAATAATTTTATTGAGCATCTACTTGTAACAAGCACTATGAATGTTCATGGTGCCAGTTGACAAGATCCTTGCTTTCATAGTTCAGCAATTACGTGCTCCAAGAAAGGAATAAGCCAGGTTCCATGTTATGAATTTCAGCACTGAGCGAGATTATTCGATTCTTGATGGATGAGGTCGCATTTGAAGAAAGACGTGGCTTTGGAAACACAGACATGAGAAAGAAGAAAAGTAATACATCTAAATTACTTTATCTTGAGATCTAGAAAGAAGTTGTTGTTGAGAACTTGTAAGGATGTGAGAACTTCTGTCGAAAGTTGGGAGTTCATAGTCTTCAACTATTCCAAACTACTAATTCCAGGCAGGAACACATACAGAAGTATTAATACAGCAGAGCTATTTTTATTATATTTATAGACTCATTGAAACTAGGAGGAGAAAAATAATTTAAGTCAAACAAACCCAGAATGTTCTGAGAGATTGCCAGCCAGCAATTACTATGGTAAAGCTATCCATATACAATCCACATATATTCAAAGCGTAGCCAAAATAAGCCTGAAAATACAGTGTGGTTTGACATTGCTGGAGCAAGAGGGGCCATAAGAGTGGAATAGTGTTGTTTGCCTATATTCTAAATAATACAGTCCGGATTTTAGGGAACCATCCAAAGGATGATGGGGAGTGTATATACGTGCAGTCAAGCATGGTATAGCTGACAGACATGCTATAGCCAGTCAAGAGGTATTCTTCGGTGTATATACATTGAGAATGTTTCCTGCACAACATGGTCCTAAAAGAATTTCCTTTTGCATAAAGACTAAAATTATATAGATTTTCCTGGCCGTTATCTGTGTTTTTAACAACTTAGGGTATCTAAGGGTATCTGAGGCTTTTTCTGTTTCCACTCAATTCTTACAAATTATTTTTATTTTTCAACCTTTAATTAAATTCACTCTTCTGAATAACAACTGTCAGGAAAAAAAATGGAAATGAAAGGGAAAAGAGATGCCATCTTCTTCGCTCTGGCGATGTCTGCATTTCAGTGGCAAAGTGATTCCCATCTATGGTTTGTATTCCCTTTCTAAAGAGTTGGAGGATTCACTGGATAGGCAGCACAGTATAATTGCGAGTGTAAGTGCTATGATAATTATTATAATTACTATTATTAAAATGATGTGGGTCTCCTGCAGCAAGAAATGAGTTTCTGAGTAATGGAAGTGATTTTATAATCTATCAGGGCAAAAGTCATTTAGCTGTCTATCTGCCTTAACTCTCTGATCACCAAAATGGGAAAATTTAAAAACTGGTCAAATCTCCCCATGCAGAAAAATTTTGCAAAAATGTATGATCTTTGATGTAGATATGGATGTGTTCTCAATATTACCTTTGATTGGCAGACTCCTTACCTTTGTGCTCTTGATTTTCATTGGTATTAATGTTGCAATTATTATAAATGCAAGAACACTCACATATAAGCCAAAACAAATGTGAAACACAACCCCATGGAGCAAGATAGCATGTATCTACAGAGATTTCTTGACTTGTTACCGGTCAAACATCTTTAAGAAAAAAAGAAATCTAGATTTCAGCTCGTCACATTAAAAAAATCATCCTTGAGGCATTGAGTCTTTGTGGATAGGATTTCTGTTTCTTGAATTTCCACACAAGCAAACTTTTAGAAACCTTCTCAGATATTTATAAGCACTGGTAATAATCTCCATACTTATGATAACCAATAAG
The DNA here is from genome assembly GCF_003254725.2 of Canis lupus dingo. Classification (NCBI taxonomy): domain Eukaryota; kingdom Metazoa; phylum Chordata; class Mammalia; order Carnivora; family Canidae; genus Canis; species Canis lupus. Next base: position 56,120,147 of record NC_064250.1, read on the forward strand.
GGTTCAGTTGCTATATCCATAGGATATAAAGGGTGTGTAGACTTTTGTAGATATCAGGTATGGAAGGTAGAGTTGCCTTCAATTTAGAGTAGAACACATTTCCTTCCCAGATATGGTCCTGTGATTGAGCTTACATGGAACAGCAGAAAATACTTGAAGATAGTGTGCATATGTAAACAAGTGATAAACTGGAGCAGGAAATATGATACCAAATGTCCCTTCTAATATGGTATTATTTTTAGCCTTACATGCAGTAAGACTTCCATATGACCTAACAATTAAATATTTAAGAGAATGAAGATGTGACTGACAAAGGAATCACACCATCTTATGAAAATACGTCTGCATATCTTGCTTTTTTAAAAAAACAATGTTTATAGCTTTCACTATCCACTCGTTAAAGCAGTAGAAATAGCATCATTTGCCTTTAGCATTTACTTTACAATGTGACCACTGCTACTATTATTTTAAAACAAAAGAAAGTCCTGACTGATATTCTCAAAGTCTCTCTAATTCTCTACTTAGAGGGAATAGGACTTTGAACAGATACAGTTCATAGTTTGTATACTTTCTAGTCTCATCTTTCTTTTCATCTGAGAGGAGAAAAGAGCATTTTTGTATTTCCATGACCAGCAATTAGATCACTTTATTTAGTCCATTAATAGTGATAGATAGGAGTAATGGAGTACCACTTTGAGACAATCTACAGTCCATCAAAGAATCACAAAAAAAGCTAGTAAATTGCAGACACTTACAGTCTCGTCCCTGAGTAAGCCATCTAGTGAGAATGTGCATTAAACCCCAATTCTCATCATTTTTAGAGTTGCTGGCTTATCCATTAAAAAAAAAAATGTTCCTGAATTGCCCAGGCATTTTCTGTCACCCAATGAATTAAAAGACCATTATTTAACAGTACATCAGAATGCACTCCTCAAAATCTTCCTTCTTCTTTCTTTGTCTTCTTGCATAGAAAAGTTGACCAAAAAATACCTCTTTGAGAACATTTGTCCAATCTGCATGTATGACCACCACAAGATGACACAATTTTCTCAAAGACAAATTGCCCTGGGCAAGTCAATTGAAATTTGTGAGGGAAAAAATAAAAAAAAAAGAGAGAGAGAGAGAGAGAGAAAGGAAAAACTGTTCAGTTTGGAAAGCTAATCAAAAACCTGAATTGAAAGGCAATTGAACCATAAAAATTCAACATTGCTTTGGATTTTTAAAGTTTTCTTTCCTGGAGAGGGACTAAATCTATTATTATTTAGCATTTTGTGTATGTCCCATCCTGTTTTACAGCCTCTAAAGCGATTAAGTGATGGTATTTTAGTAACGGCAGAGACCCCTAAATCATTTCAATCGATCTGCAGCCAATGTCAATAACCTGTTCAGGTAAAGGTTGGAACTGCGAAGCTTAGTAACAAGAGTTCGAGGCCAGGCTCAATTACTGCTCTTCTGGACCACTGAGATTCCTTCTTCTGTGACCTCTGGCACTACTCTGCTGTCATCATTCTTGCAAACAAATGCTAACATCACTTGTTCTTCATCGCACTCAGCAAAACCCACAAAACTCATTTGCAGCTTCTGCAGCAAATGATAATTATATTTTTGTTCTCTGCCCATTTTTCCAATCAGCAGCTCAAGCTTCATATATCTTTTTTACTAACTATTGCCTTCTGCCTAATATTTTGTGCTCATATCTTCCCTCCATTCTGACCCTGCCTAACACTAGTCAGAGTATTTTCTGATCCTTCTTACTTATGAATTAATTTGTGCTCACAGAATATAACAGACTGTCTCCTATGCAAATCCGGCAGTTAAGAGACTTCGCTGTGAACTGGAAAGTGTCAGACAAGGTTTAGAGACAGATAGAATTGGGTGACTGTTCCAGCTCAGATATGCTAGTTGTCAGTATACATTTTAGAAAAGCCACTAAATCTCTGAGATTGTGTTTTCTCATTTGCAAAAATCATTTAAAAAATATCTACCTTATGTATAAAAGGGATCCACATAGTGCACAATAGTGTTTGTTACCCTTCTCATCCTCACTGTCATCTGGATCCTTCCACAAGCATAAATTCCTATGCGTTTCACCAGAAGCACTGGTGTGAAGATTCTCAGTGGAAGTTCTGGCAAAAGGCACCATGCTGTCTCACTTGTGAAAACAGGTCTCACCGGCTAAAAGAAGCATTATTTTGTTGTTGTTGTCATTGTTTTCTGCCCAATTTTCAAAATAGATTGTCAGGATGCTGGAAGAAACAAGCTTACCGGGGGGCACCTGGTTCATCTCCCATTAGCTTCCCCCACACTTTCTCCACCCCAACCCCAACAGGCCTCCCTGCTGTAAATAGAACCCACACAATAGGCTGCTGCTTCAGGGTCTTACAAGAATTGTTTTTCCTTCCTGCCTGGCCTGTGCCTCAGAAACACCTATGACTCAGACTTTCCATTTTCAGCTCATTACTCAATTGCCCTGCACTATGATGCCTTCACTTTAAAATTGCCACTGCATCACCTTTCCTTATCACTGGACAGCATGTCTTCCTTTCTTACGGGTTCCCGCTCAGACTGTCTATTTTGTGGGTGGTCTGCCTGCCACACTGATGTAACAGCTCCTCCCAAGGTGGGGGTTTAGGTCCGTGTTGTGCCTAGGAAGAGCCTGGGCCTATGTTAGGTGCTCAGTAACCACTTGCGGATTGTACAAATCAATAACTCTATCTAGCTAAGTGAGTTGACTTACAAAGAAAGTTCTTCTGGGACTAGAAAGTTGTAGGGCAGTCTTTTAGACCTCAAAGCATTACTTCACACATTTCAAATAGACAGGAAAAGAACGTTGAAAATCTATACTGATTGATAATTCTTTTTCTTTCTCTGAATACCAAAAAAATTAATTTAACTTAATTTAAAAGAACTAAAGTCATATGGCCATCCAATTAAAAATGATTCCCTTAGCTTAGGAGAAAGGAAGTGATGATTAAATTCACCAGACGCAAATAGACCACACCTTAAAAAATCTTTTTATACCCTTCATAAATTTATTATTAATTTTTTATTCTATTCTATGATTTTATTTTTCTCCAGCTATGGAATTTAAGAAAAACACCCAACCCCCACTGTGTTTCTAGGTATTATTTATTTTTCATGATAAAAATGACCTCCAAAAGTTTTTTTTCATATTCATTTATGCCTGGACATTATGAAAAATTGTTTCGTTTGATTTTGTCTTTAAAAAAATATGCTGCCTATAATGGCACTGTTGCTAATGGGATCTTCACACTAATTCCATGCACACAAGGAGGAGAACAAAATGGAAATAATGACTCGTGATAGTAATTTGTAGCTCAATGTGAAATCTCTTGGCAGGATGTGTGTTCCTGTATCCCATAAACAGAGTTAAAAGCTGCATTGTATTCATATCCAGAGGGACCAAACTGATGTATTAGCAAATTACAATAAAAGGGAAAATGGAAAGAAAGGGCTAATGTTGGCAACTAAGAATCACAGAAATCAGAGAAGTTATATGTGGGTTTCTAGACTAATGGGTGCTAGATTTAGATAACAATAGGCAAATTACTTGAAAATAGTTATAAATGAATTTTGAAAGCAAATTAATCTAAATAACCTTTTTAAGCTTGACTCACCATTAAGGGTAGTGCATTGTACATTTTGATACCCTATAGTCTCTTCAGTTATTAAAGATGCAAAGCGCCTAAAATCAATAGGACACATTGGTCTCGTTCTGCTTCTAATCTATGACTAGAGACACTAATACTATCATTATCTGAACTCCAGTTATATTTACTCATTCATCATAATTTTGTATACTTGTGTGGATAGGATTTGTCTGAAGTAGGAAATACATGAAAATAAAATTAAATATCATCAAGACAATGAATTTATTTTACTATTATTTTACTATTTATTTTACTATTTATTTATTTACTATTTTACTAATTTATTTTACTATTTATTTTACTATTATTTTACTATTGTTTTCCAGGCCTGCAGCTCATTCCCTGTTACAAATGAGGAACCTCACATAATGCCTGACTTGAGGCAGTTTGTAGTGGCCCCAAAGTTGACTGGAAAATAATGCACTCCTCTTTTCCTCTAATGCATATGCTTTCTCACTTGGAGGCTCCATTCATTTTTTTCTTGCTGTGTGGTGATTAAGGAAGTCTACAAATAGTTGATTCTCTCTCTTTCTGGGCATCGGATAAGATTGCCCTTTCCTACTGGATGACATTTATTCTTGACCATGTGTCTGGCATTGGAAAAGATATACGTGGTGTCACCCATAGAAAAGAGCCTTGAAGATCAGTGCAGATTTTGCTAACTTCAAAGCCTTCTCTTTTTCCTTCTGCAGGGACAAAACAGACTTTTCTGCCTGGGTCCTGCAGGATGGACAAAGAAAATGTGCCCCTGGCTTTGATGCGCATGACATAAGTGAAAAAAAAACTCTTCTTGGTGTGTTCATAGTGTTTGTTATCTCTACATAACTTAGCTTAACCTGAATGATTCATTTGGTTACATCAGGTCATCTAAATCTTGCCCAGAAGCTTCTTGAAGTCCTCTCATTTCCTCTTCTTTTCTTGTCTTCTCTTCAGTTAGTCCCATGCTTCGTTCTGTTTCTGAGCCAAGAATATATCATCGTAAGTATAACATAACTATTATGCATATGAATCATGCTAATAACAGACTGATGGCCTATTGGGGGGCATTTCTGAAGGTCAGTAAACAGATTTAGTATCCACCATCCAGAAAATATTGAACTAATTCAAAAGATCACATCAAAATCTGAAGAAACATCTTTATGTTGATTTCTTTCCCTAATTAAAAACTTTTTTCTTCAACTACCGACTTCTAATATCCATGAGGTTATATTTTCCCCAATTGTATGCATTTTTTTTCTGTTTCAATATAGTTAAAGTAGCATGCTTATTATAAATACAGACTTTGAAAATACAATATTTTCTGATTATATAGTAATTTGTTTATATTGAAGAACTCTCTCAACGATATTTATTACATACCTTCTACATTCCAGCCACTTGTCTATGTTGCTAGAAATAAAGCAGTAACCAAACTAGCCTGTGTCTTCATGGATTGAAACTTGTAGGACAATGAGAGACATTAAATAGCTATGTAATATGCTGGGTGATGATAAATACTATGAGGAAAAATATAGCATGTTAATGGAAATAATGGGTCTCCATGATAGTACGTAGTGGAAGAAATAGAATAGTTATTTTCAATAAGGATTATTTAAGCAAGATTTCTCTGAAAAGAGACACTTAAGCCAACTCTTGACAAAAAGGCAGTTGGAAGTCCTGAAATTTTGAGAAGTCACAAATAAATATATAAACTAAATAAAATCAGAAAAGTAAAAAACAAAAAAATAAAAACTTCCCATTCTTTACTATTAAAACACTTTTGTATTAATTCTAATGGTTTTAAAAATTATTTTAATAATATTATACTACTAAAATTTTTTCCATGTCCAATAATAATTTTCTTTTAGAAGTATGGAATGTATGCTGAACTATTCACAAGAGGTGGCTCTTGAAAGTGGAATGCTAAGAAACTTCTGTTTTGTGCTTTTTGCATTTTTGTGTTACTGAATGTTTTAAATCAGAGAACTCATAAGGTTTTAAAATATTCTTTTGTAGGGTAATCATCAATGGCTTTACAACATTCCATTATACAGCTAATTAGCTAAAACAAAATTTATTTTATTAAGCCACCATTATTGGATATTTAATCTTTCCAATTTTTGGTGAATAATATGATTTTAATGATTTTCATGATAAATATATAATATACTGCCTACATTATAAGCTAATTAGACTTTCATGGGCTAGCCTGGTAATACATAGTTTTGTATTCTATGGGAAATTGTATTATGCATTCCAAAACATTTATATAAGGAGTAAACTTTGGAGCATAATCCATGTTTTAATTGTGTTCCTGCTCTACAATTTAATATTTTTACATCTTGAGCTCCCTCTATACAGTGCTTGAATATGCATATGATATTCGTTAACCTTTAAATAAGCTGGGCTGTTCTGGGCATCAAATTAAACAAATGTTATTTTTATTTAAAAGTTTATAGCACTAAATAATTAGTAATAATGTAGACACTTAAACCACTTGCTGAGCAGGGGTAGGATTTGAACTGAAGAAACCCATCCGGTAAATCAATGATTGACAAAAACCATATGATTTGCAAGCTTCAGTGTACTAGGGAACTTTCTTTGATAAACAGTCCTCCATTCTGGGTGTTTTAATTGCTCATCTTTGTTCAAACACACCTGAAACTATTCTTAATACAGTGCTTGTAACATTGCACTAACCATGCTGTGCTTCAGTGTCTTCCACTTACCTGCAAATTTCTTAAAAGCAGGAACCACATATTTCTTCTGTGAAATCAATCCATGTTAGTCCCATGTCTGACACATGTCAGGTCCTCAGGAAATGTTTACTTCCCTTAAATAAGACCACCTGAAGGATGCTGTGGAAAATAGTATGAATACCAATGTTTGAGTAATACTAACCTGCCCAGAGCAAAGGACAATTTGAAGAGGAAGGAAAACAATGGGAAGAATAGCATTATTAGATCTGGAAAAGTTCGCTCAACACACATATTGAGTTCCCTTTAGTAGACAGGATTAAGGGAGGGTTGGAATTGTGTCTATACGCCTATAACTCTGGGTGGGAGGTAGAGATCTCTCTTCTTCCAATGATGAAGAATATAAGCCCTGCCTTATATATGAAACAGGTTTCACGCATGAATAGACTCCAGCTCTAGCCTGAACTTTCTGCTTTCTCCTGTTCCACCATCCTTACCCCTTCCTTCCATCTGGACAAATTAAAGATGGTAAAAAATGTGAAGAATAATTTCATACAAATGGTGAGCGCAGAATAACTGTCAGGTATGAAGGTAAGAGTAAGAGTCCTCCACCCCATCCCTATCATTACACTCCCTAAGAGGACCATGAGTATACAACTCTCAGATCTAAACTTCAATGAAGTAGTTGACAGTCCCCATGGCAACAGTATAAAGTTTATCACTGCGTTTGCACTGAAATTAGGCTTTTTACGGACTACTCCCATCCAATGACCAAATGTGGTTTGAGGCAGAGTCATGCCTGGAATATGAGAAATTCTTCCAGGGTTCTTTGGCTTGAAGACTCTCCTGTGACATTTCTGGACTTTCCTTAAACTATACAGTAGCTTAAGAAAGTTCTCATACACCTTCCTTCTCTTCCTCTCCTTTTTACTCAGGGTCGGACCTGCAGGGTGGTCTGATGGCTTTCCCAGGCTTTCTGGCTCTCTCATCATTTTACTTCACAGGCATTTCTCCTGATATCATTTTGCATATTTAACCCATCAGGCATCCACTTCCTCAAAGACCCTGAACAACAAAATAACAAAACACAACATGGATGGGTGTCATAATGCCTTAGAGTCTATTTTACATAGAGTAGTCCCCTCTTATCCATGAGGGATAAATTCCAAGACCCCCAAGTGGATGCCTAAAACCACAGATAGCATTGAACATATCTGTACTATGTTTTTTTTTTTCCCCATAATATATACCTGTGATAAAGTTTAGTTTACAGATTAGGCACAGTAAGAAATTAACAGCAATAACATAATGAAATAGAACAATTATAACAATATGATGTTATAAAAGTTATGTGAATGAGGTCTTTCTCTCTCAATATTTTCTTGTACTATACTCACCCTTCTTTTTGTGATGATGTGAGATGAAATGCCTATATGATAAGATGAAGTGAGGTGAATGACTCAGGCATTATGACGTAGTATGTGACCATTATTGACCTCTGATTGTGCTTTAGGAGGAGGATCATCTGTTTTCAGCTCCCATTTGACTATGGGTAATTAAAACTGCGTTGGGATCCCTGGGTGGCGCAGCAGTTTGGCGCCTGCCTTTGGCCCAGGGCATGATCCTGAAGACCCAGGATCGAATCCCACATCAGGCTCCCGGTGCATGGAGCCTGCTTCTCCCTCTGCCTGTGTCTCTGCCTCTCTCTCTCTGTGTGACTATCATAAATAAATAAAAATTTAAAAAAAATAAAATAAAAAAAATAAAACTGTGGAAAATGAGAATGGGGTTTGGAGTGGGGGTGGGGCTGTACAGTAGCTATCTGTCATCTTTCTTTCTTTTTTCTATCTACCCATCTATACATCTACCTATCGAGTTGTTTAAATGTATCCATAACTAAACTGTAAATATCTTGACAATGACGGATCTATCACATGCAGCAATTCTTCAAAGCTATGTGTATTAGTTTCTTGGACTGTCATAACCAAGGACCACAAACTGGGTGGCTTAACACAACAGAAATGTATTTTCTCACAGTCCTGGAGGCTAGAGTCTGAACTTAGGGTGCCAATAGGACCACAGTTTCTTTGAAAGTTTAGAGGAGAATCTTTCTTTGCCTCTTCCTACTTTTGAGGGTTGCCAACAATCATTGGTGTTTCTCGGCTTGTAGATGCCTCCTTTGGTGTCTGTCTCCCTCATCACGTGGCCTTCTTCTTCTATCTCTGTTTCTAACTTTCTCTGTTTTTATACAGTCAGTAGTCATTGGATTAAGACCTACCCTAATCCAATGTGATCTCAATTTAACTTGATTATTCTGTAAAGATCCTATTTCCAAATACAGCTGCATTGACAGATATCACCAGCTAGGACATGAATGCATCTTTTGGGGGAGAGACATCATTCACCAAAACTCTGTGGCTTGGCTTCCCTGCTATTGTTAGTATTACCCCAATCACACAACTGGCCCTTATACTTCAAGGATTCTCTGCTACCCTGTTGCTAACTCCTCACTTTCTCATCTCCATCTGCTGACCCCAAAGTCCTTAAAATTAATCCCAATCACCTTTAATTCAAGTTTAATCAATGTTTGCTCTGTTCATAGACAGCATGTCTAACAGCTTGGGAATGCTTCTTCTTTTGGTATGTATCATGTATAACAACTTGGGAAGCTCAAATGATAGTGAAATTATGTCCTTCCTGAACTCATCAGCCAACTGTCTCCCTACAACCCCACATGGCCTTTCCAAACATGACACATGTTAGGAAGATAGTCTGGACAGTATTCATGACACTCTCCTTTTGTTGCTTCTTTTTCTATGTCTTATCAGTGGGGAGATAATAAGAGGAAAACCATAGGTTTAAGGTATTTAGGCATTTGTGAGACAGAAAAAGTATATTTTTAAGGTCAGGGACCACGTATAAGAATTACTTTGGGCATATAAGCTTTCTAAGCCAACACGTTGTGGTGCCTTTCCAGGGATTGGCACAACATATACACATAGAGGTTATGAGTATTAAACTTACAAGGAGAAAAATATAGTTGATTCAATCATATTATAATCTTTATAATTTAATAAATTTATCAGTATCTATATTTCCATAATTATATCATGGAAAAGGCATCTGTTACGTGAAAGATACTATGCTAGTTGCTAAAATACAAAGAGAAGAAGTGTTAGTTTTAAATCCCTATTGCATGACAAGCACTGATCTTGATGCTTTTCAAATACTTGCTTTTTAAGTTCCTAAGGCCAACTGCTTTTAGTAGTTGCTGACATTATCTGTATTTCTTCAGAAACTACATGGTGTGGGAGACAGAATTGAAACACAATTCAAAGTTTAAACTTTAAAACACATACTTTCTTTATCAAGGTAAAATTAGTCTGGTCTTTGCCCATAAGGAGCTCATTTAATTGTGTGAATAATTCAAAAGTAATGTGGTTCCAAACTC